>NC_140068.1:44941589-45205628 GCF_964194135.1 Talpa europaea | reverse complement strand
GACGTTTGCATTGTTTTATTTTCTTGTGGGTGTGTGTGTGTGTGTGTGACTTCATGGCATCGACATTTCTGTTTTTAAATGAGGATACAGTAAATTGTAGCCCGTGGAAGGCTGACTGGAATCAACATACCCATAGCTTTAGAAAGCAGTTTCCGCCCAGCGAAGAGTGCAAGAGCGATGGAACCCCATGTTCCTGGAAGTTTGCACATCAGAGTAAACAAACTTGAAAACCCCTCTTGATAGCAGAATTCACCCAGCCTTGTTCCATTTTCTCTTAACAAAACACACCGCAAAAGCTCTCACAAGCTGCTTTGATGAAGCCACATGTATTTCCCCCTTCACAATTTACAGGAAGTTACTCTTAAAAGAAAGTGATTCTGGTGTTTACTGCCTGTATTAAAGGGACAGAGTTCCTTTTTGTCTCTGATAACCTTTGAGTGAAATACAGAGACGATTGATAGGCTGACATCGTCAGTATGTGACTAAGAACAAAGCAATCACCTGCTGTCCATTTAGAGCAGAATTTTTGCTACCAGCAGTGCCCCACGACTCGGAGACTACAAGTTGCAGATTATCAGGTATTGATTACACATACGTATTTCTTAAGTCTGAGGAAAAGGTGGTAGTTCTTAAAAAGAGGGGGAGAGAGACATTTTCTGTGGAAGGATAAGGAGTTTATCAGGTAGTTTCACTAAGTCTGTGTGTATTTTGATGTTTCTCATTCTTACCTCTGCCTTTTAACCATGTGGCTGGAATGCATCTGTTCACCAGAAGTAGTATTACTGTGGGCAAAACTTGAATTCTTCAAAGTTTGCCTTGCCTTTAAAAGAACAACATTGTTTTTTCCTGGTCTTTTTCCAAAAACACATGCCTATAGTTCTGTGAGTGGTGTCTCAGCCAACCTCCCAGATAAGCAGGCTCCCTCTCCCCTCTTTGGCTCGAAAGAGAAGAGCAAGGCTGAACATGTTTATCAAGAGGAAAAGTGACTTCTCTGTAGACTGTCAAATCCTGGCTTCTGTCCCAGTGTTCACTTTGTTATGGCAGGTGAGGTTCACCTTTGCCCCACCCAGTGTTTCCACAAAAAGGCAAGGTTCCAAGTATTCATATGATCAAGTGTTACTTTAGGACTTGGAGGGTTGGGGGTGGAGGATGTTTGCATAGTTTAAGCCTTGGGCGGAGGTGTAGGAAACGGCAAGTACAGAGGCCATAGAAAAAGTTGAGAGACTCAGTTTGACGCATTCAGTTGACTTGGTCTTCTACCCAGTGACTCAAAGCATTAAAAGTCAGCAGAATCAGAACTGAGGTCAGTAGCATCGCCCATTCGCTATTCACTGCTGTAGCAAAGTCACAGACTATGGTGGTTTAGTCCATCTGAGGCAGCTCCTTACATGAAATTTTGTGTTTCATTCTTCTGTTATTTTTCCCCTCTGAATGTGAAAAGACCCTAAGGTGAAATGGAAAAGGTAACTGACGAAGTGTGCCTTACCTCTTGCCACCTTATTTCTGATGATTCAGAACTATTCTGGTTAAACCAATTTCTTTTTCTAGCTAGGCATTAAGAAACCAGAAATCACACACACGGTACTTGCTGTGTTTATCCTCAGAGGTGTGGGGGGGTGGGGAGAAGCTTTCCATTGCTTTGGGGCTGACTTTCTTTGACATGTCTGTCTTCTCTTTTGGACAGATCTATTCCAGGGGGGAACTTCAACACTTCATCGATGGCTTTAATGAGGAGAAAAGCAACTGGATGCGCTATGTGAATCCTGCACACTCTGCCCGGGAGCAAAACCTGGCTGCGTGTCAGAACGGGATGAACATCTACTTCTACACCATTAAGCCCATCCCTGCCAACCAGGAGCTTCTTGTGTGGTATTGCCGGGACTTTGCAGAAAGGCTTCACTACCCCTGTTCCGGAGAGCTGACAATGATGAATCTCAGTAAGTGGATTACAGAACAAAAAAATAAAAAATGCCAGTAATGTCAGTTCTGCCCCCTATGAGCTAATAACATGTTGCTTAATTATATGGCTTCATCTGTTGGGCCTAGTAGGTGGCTTCAACAAGGGGCTAGGAAGAAGGGAATGATTCTTTTTTAGTCCCTATTCCCTGTTATGAAACTTGATGATTTAAAAAATATTAAGATCTACTTTGAGTATATAATTCAGAAAGTTACAGGAAGAAGAAATCTATGTCTAATTCTAAGGGGTAAGGTAGGAATTGGCCCTGGCATGCCAAGTATGCAAGCAATAGCCCCTTGTTTGTGGTAATTTATCAATGCTTAGAATATGCGTTGGCGTATCAGAGAGAGATACATTTGGTTAAGTTATGTCTGATATGGAACATTAACAGATTAGTTCTAGAAAAACTCACTGTTATAGTTTTTAAATATTCTAAATGGATAATACTTCGAAAGATTTTAGATCTTGGCTTCCTTCCTTATGGTAAAAACCCAATGATCTGATCTCCTGATCATTGTTACGGTAGCCACCTATCACTTTATCTTAACAAATTCTCAGTTCCTTATGTTTATAAGCTTTTACTTTTTTGTTTGTTCTGTCATGACCTTTCTGCAAAGGGCTGTTGTATTTTAGTCATTCTCAGGTGATTTCTGTGAATGATTTAAGAATTACTGATAAAATTCTAACCGGTTGTGACTATGGTGGTGGTTGTGACTATGGTGGTATGTTCTCACTTAGGCTGATAAATTTGCAAAGCAGATTTGTAAATGAGCTCCTTTGGGTTTAAAAGTGTCAGCATCTAAATTCTGAAAGTTTTGTAACTTTTGTTTTACTATCATTTCAAACTTAAGGAGAAATTGCAAGGATAGGACAAAGAATTCCCAGATACCAGAATCATTCATCATTGACAGGCTAGCCCATTAGCTTTAAATGAATGTTTAATTTGTTTCAGTTCACATTTTTACCTTTGAGACATCTGTAAGGAAAGTTACTATGAACATAAATTAGAATTTTGACTTAAACTTTAGGACCAGTTAACAAAACCATTTACTTATCCTGGTCAGGTATAATCCAACTCTATAACTATTTGGTATTTGTCCCACTGTCTAGTTTACTTGAACTTCCAGTAATTTCAAAAGTGGAATTTGTGGTGTTCTGAAAATCTGGGGCTCTGAAAGTTTGAGGACCTCCTCCATAGGATCACATTTTAAGATTTGTGTTTATGTTCCTTAATATTCCACACACACACACACACACACACACACACACACACACACACACACACACACACACTGTGTACCCTGGAGCTTCAGATAGAAGTCTTAGAATGTTTAGAAACAAACTGACTTCCAGCATAACATGTGGGTATAATCAGGTCAAAGGTGGTACTTCTGGTCCCTCATCTCTTCAGCACTCCCAAGTGTCTTGTCATATCCCCCGTGCCTGGCATCCTAGGAGCCTTTTAGCTATTTCTACATGTGTATGTGCCAGGCCTAGCACTCAGGGCCTAGTGGTAAAAGATAATTTATATTCCACCAGGGCATCGCATGAAAAGATGAGCTAGTCTGCCTAACTTTCTCAGCATAACAAGTCACTTCCTCCTGAGGGTCTCCTAACATTCCTTGAGCTTATTCATTCATGGATTGAGAGAAAGTCTTTGATTTCTTTTTTTTAAAACAGTAATCCCAGTGATTTAGCACCAACCACGAAGAACCCTTTTCATGTACTTCCCTCTCCCACTGCCAGTCAAAGAAAGATTTCAAAGGCCTGGCATTTTTCTGTCGCTAACTAGAGACTTTGCACATTATTTTAAAATTTAAATGCTTATTCTTTGTGTTCATAAGCAACTTTCATATTTACTGTGAAATAGTTTGCCCCTTCAAATATTCCTTTTTATTTTTGCCAAATTTATTTGAAAGGGTGTCTTACCACTTTTAGATACGTTGTCATTGTCTCATGTTGATAGTGAAGATGAGAGTTAACAATGACCAATGACATTAAGCCAAGACTCCTGCTGCCAGTTGTGAAACCAGTTGTCTTAGGTGTGGTAACTGACAATTGACACTCTGATCAGGAAAATTTCCACTGTTTCATCAGTCTTAATAGGGAGCTGGTGTCTTCAAATGAGTTGTACTGGGTTTCTGTGCTTAAGCACAACAGAGGTCTGTGCCAGAATCTCCAGGAGGGCTTTCAATGGTAGTGGTGGTTCACTGGTGGAGTTTTGAGAAGAGACTCGAAGCAAACAGAGGGAAACAAAAAGAAGTAGCCACAAAATCACCAATTGGCATTTTTTAAAAAACAGAGGAAAGGAATAAGAACTATTGAGCTTAACTCCTTCCCCTCCCAAAATTTTTGATATTTTTTTTGTATCTATCTAACTAACCCATCTAGAAAACAGTTGACCAAATTATAGACTTCTAAATGTTAATCTGCTTTCTCAGTTTCAGTTGAAAACAGACTTTGTTTTGCCTACTGCAGAACTTCTAGGTTCTTTCTTGTAGTCTTGGGCGTTCTTATTATAGATCGAAAATGTGAGTCGGCATAATTAAGCCATTCAGAGGCTTCAGAAGCAGTTCACTCTTGAAATGACTCTGTCTGCCGCCTACTGCCGTTTAAGATTTAAGAACAAAAACAGATCTTGATTTTCTTTTTCATGTTAACTCAAGCTGCTGCTGAGTGGGAGAGTCAGAAATGACACCAGCTCCACTGATTACTCAGCTGCTGAAGGATGATTTTTTAAAATGTACCTCCGTATAGATTCCAATTTCCACCCTAGAACATCTTTGGGGTGGGGGTGGGGGGGCAGCAGGCTGATGTTTCCCTCTAGAAAAGTTTTGGAAACAGAGATAAATTTATTTTTATGAAGGACAGAGAGATAACAAACTTTTATTGTGGATTTACTCCATGCCAAGAAGCCACTGGAAAAATTATGAGACATAGATAATTTGCCACATAAAAATGACAGTGAAGCTTCTGTTTTCATTTTGTTTGGTGGCATTTTAAAGAAACGTGAACCTATTTGGGTGTCTCCACATCATTCTTTTTTACCTCCATAACATTCCTTCCTGTAGCTGTAAGATGCCTTGCCTATCAGTTTTCCTACTTAGTTGTCTTTCTTCCTTTACCATTTCAGCTTTAAAAAACAAAAGTGACAATTTGAACTTCCTGCCTGCTGGGCCTCATTGAAAGACTGATATTGGCCTGATAAGGGGATATTTATTTTGGTTTCGTGGCTTCAGAAATCCCGCTCCCTCAACAAGCTTTCCATCACTGCCCCCATCAGCGTCTTGGCTGATAGTGTGTTGCTCTGTTTATTCTGGGGCTGCTGGCTCACCCGGGAATAGCTGATAACAGCTAGAAAGAGATAACATTCTCTGAGGGGCTCTCAAACTGGAATCGAATCCTTCAAGCCTGTCAGCCTAGAGAATGGATTTGAAGAGTTCAGAATCTAGAGTTCCATGGAGTTCATTTCTAGACCTATCACATATCACTGAGTTCTTTCTCAGTTCAATCAAATAGGGACTTTTTTTTTTTTTAACAATGATGAATGATAGTTTACAGAAATTCCAGCATATTCCCCTGAATCATCCTCTCCTAATGCCAAGTGCTGTCAGCCTCTCAGGGCAGCTTTACTCTTACTCCCAGCTGGTCCCATCAACTGAGATCAGTTGCATGGGTGGGAGTGATCACCTCCAATAACCAGATTTCCAGCTAAGCACTTTTTCCTTTTGATTTCCAGGGAAGAGTGAGGAAGGAGGATGGCTTATCCTGCTCTAACTGGTGTTTTCCTGAAGGCATCATTTGTTCTGTGTGTTGGGAGGGCAGGCTTGGCAGAGCCTGGAGAATGGGGAACTGGCCCCCTCCTTGCTATTCCTGAATAATATGCCATCTTTGGGAACAAATGCTTTCGTCTTAGCTGCCTGTTTTCTTTGGTGCTCTAAGTAATTGAACTGGCTGGGGAAGTGCCTGTTGTGGTTTGGCAGAGGTGGCTAGGTCACGCCTTGTGATTCCAGGGGATAGCCTTGCTGGGAGCCTGGTTGGACCAGACAAAAAGCCTTGGTGAAATTCTTGTGTTGTCAGCAAATGGAAGGGAAGGGGTGGCATCCTCCCTGCTTGCCTGTCTACTTGTCCTAGGCAGTTTAAACAGGTTTTTTTTTTTTCTTTATCAACTTCATATTAAACACGAATCAAGGTGAAAATTGATGACTGTTTATTACTTGAAATGAGTCTTAATCTTTCACATCAAGCTCAGAGCGTGCTGATTTCCTTTCGTACTGTGAACATCGGAATGAGTTTTATTAACCCCTGACACTCCCACCCCAGTATTTTTCCACCCCGTTTTTAATGGAAGCTCTTCTGTTCTAGCTTGAACAGCACTTTTCTATCAGAAGGTTTTTACTAATGGAAACTAAGTCATCCAAATGGTGCTGCCGTTGTCCCTGCTTTGCTGAGAAGGAAATGGAGCTATGTTTTTGAGTGAGGGGCCCAGAGCCCTCTAAAGGGGAGGGTGAGAAGCCAGGTGTCTCTGACCCGAGGCCAGCTGTGTTCAGGTTCTCTCAAGGAGAGAGCAACTGTCGCAATTTCACTTCAGTTCTCTCTACCCCTCTGAGTAATCACCTTTCTTTATTTCAGCACAAACACAGAGCAATCCAAAGCAGCAGAGCATTGAGAAAAACGAACTTTGTCCAAAGACCATCCCAAAGAGAGAGCACAGTGTGAAAGAAATCCTAAAGGACTCCCACCCCTCCAAAGAAAAGGACTTCTACCGTTCGAACATTTCACCTATCACTTCAGAAAAGGACATAGATGACTTCAGGAAAAATGGGAGCCCCGAAATGCCCTTCTATCCCCGGGTTGTTTACCCCATCCGGGCCCCGCTTCCGGAAGACTTTTTGAAAGCTTCCCTGGCCTATAGGATAGAGAGGCCAACTTACATGACTCACTCCCCCATTCCATCCTCCACAACACCAAGCCCCTCGGCAAGAAGCAGCCCAGACCAAAGCCTCAAAAGCTCCAGTCCTCACAGCAGCCCGGGGAACACCGTGTCACCTCTGGCTCCTGGCTCTCAAGACCACCGGGACTCTTACGCCTACTTGAACGGGCCCTACGGCACTGAAGGTTTGGGCTCTTACCCCAGCTACGCGCCTTCCCACCACCTTCCCCCAGCCTTCATCCCCTCTTACAACGCTCACTACCCCAAGTTCCTTCTGCCCCCCTATGGCATGAACTGTAACAGCCTCAGCTCCGTGGGCAACATCAACGGCATCAACAACTTTGGCCTTTTTCCCAGGTTGTACCCTGTGTACAGTAACCTCCTGGGTGGGGGCAACCTGCCTCACCCCATGCTCAACCCGGCCTCTCTCCCGAGCTCCCTGCCCTCTGATGGAGCCCGGAGGTTGCTTCAGCCTGAACATCCCAGAGAGGTGCTTGTCCCCGCACCCCATAGTGCCTTCTCCCTCACCGGGGCTGCAGCTAGCATGAAGGACAAGGTGTGCAGCCCCACGAGCGGGTCTCCGACTGCGGGCACAGCCGCCACGTCAGAACACGTGGTGCAACCCAAAGCTACCTCAGCATCGATGGCAGCCCCCAGCAGCGACGAAGCCATGAATCTCATTAAAAACAAAAGAAACATGACTGGCTATAAGACACTTCCCTACCCCCTGAAGAAGCAGAATGGCAAGATTAAGTATGAATGCAACGTTTGCGCCAAGACTTTTGGCCAGCTCTCGAATCTGAAGGTAGGTCAGAAAAGAACAGAGTCTGACCGTTCACTAGTGCCTGTGCCCGTGAGCGCATCCACGTGTTTGTAGTTAGCTGGCTTTCCTTGGGTTGTAAATCTCATCCTCAGTGCTGTGAGACCCGGGCTGGGAGTAGTCCGTGTGGGTTTAACTCTGCCTTTGCCGCCGCAGGCTGTGTGGCTTTGGACAAATTACTTCCCCTCTCCTGCATTTCTTCTGATTAATAAAAACACAGGGTTTGGGCAAGGAGATCACTTTCAAGTCCCTGCTGGCCTGTGATTTTTGTTACTTGAGCTCAAACAAAACAAGTGTTCTGGAAACATTGGTGCTTTATTTGTTCTGTTGAAGACTTTACCTTTGATGCTTTTAAGGTGTCTGCATCATAAATGTCTGGGCTCTTTGAATAGAAATGCTAATTCTTCCACCAACTGAGAGCAGAACTAACTCTTGTGGCTTCTTCCCAGGTCCACCTCAGAGTGCACAGTGGAGAACGGCCTTTCAAATGTCAGACCTGCAACAAGGGCTTCACTCAGCTTGCCCACCTGCAGAAACACTACCTGGTACACACGGGAGAAAAGCCACATGAATGCCAGGTGGGCAGTATTTTCTGGGTAGAACTTTGCACCTTTGTAGAATGCGCCTTCCCATGGCATACAGCCCATGGTTTAATCTGACACAAGAATTCCTCCCTGCCATGGGCTGACAATCCTGTCCCTGCTGGTGAGCTGATGACACAGCCAGCGTCTAGTGGGTGGAAAATGGTAGGGGAAATAAACACCACCTCATGTGCAATGTGCCGGTGTTGCCCTGTTTGCCTGCCGCCACACTGTAGGTGCCACAGGGAGGCTCCTCACCTCTCAGATTGCTGGGCCTCACTTTGTAAGCTTGCCCCTCCCGTTGGCAACTCTTAATCTTCTGGTTTTCCCTCTCCTTTCTCTGCCCTCTTCCCTGTGCTGTAGGTTTGCCACAAGCGATTTAGCAGCACCAGCAATCTCAAGACCCATCTGCGACTCCACTCCGGAGAGAAGCCTTACCAGTGCAAGGTGTGCCCCGCCAAGTTCACCCAGTTTGTGCACCTGAAACTCCACAAGCGCCTACATACCCGGGAGCGGCCCCACAAGTGCGCCCATTGCCACAAGAGCTACATCCATCTCTGCAGCCTCAAAGTCCACCTGAAGGGGAACTGCCCCATGGCCCCGGCCACCGGGCTGCCTCTGGAGGACCTGACCCGGATCAACGAGGAAATCGAGAAGTTTGACATCAGCGACAATGCTGACCGGCTGGAGGACATGGAGGACAACATCGATGTGATCTCTGTGGTGGAGAAAGAAATTCTGGCTGTGGTCAGAAAAGAGAAAGAAGAAACTGGCCTGAAAGTGTCTTTGCAAAGAAACATGGGGAATGGACTCCTCTCAGGGTGTAGCCTTTATGAGTCATCAGACCCGTCCCTCATCAAGTTGCCTCACAGCAACCCACTACCTCTGGTACCTGTAAAGGTCAAACAAGAAACAGTAGAACCAATGGATCCTTAAGATTTTCAGAAAATAAAGTGTTTGTTTTGTTTCTTAACTTATGACTTGGCAAGGCAGGGGGCCTCTACCAAATTGTTTGTACATACTTCCTGTGCTGCAGAGATCACCTGCCAGCAAATGGCTTCCCTTCACTTCTCTGGAATTAAAGAAGGAACTCCAAAGTTACTGAAATCTCAGGGCATAAATGAGGCAAAGACAATATAAATATATATACATACTATATATACTTATTTACACCCCATGTATATATTTGAACCTGTGTATTTTGAATATTTGTGTGGATATGTTTGCATAGCCTTCCTTTTACTAAGACTATTTGCCTAGCCATAATTATTTTTTCAATGATAATCCTTCATAATTTATTATACAATTTATCATTCAAAAAGCAATAATTAAAAAAGTTTACAATGACTGGAAAAAATTCTTCTAATTTGAGTTTAAATGTTATATTTTTGTCTTGTAGCCATTCTTTGTAGATAATTTCTGCACATCTGTATAAGTACCTAAAATTTACTAAGATTTAGTGAGTAAATATATTATTTCAGTCGACCTCCCTCTATAATAATGGTTTGAAAATGAGGTTTTGATATTGCCAAAGTCAGACAGTTGATGTGTTAATTCATAGGATCATATCAGTATCATTTGGACGGCATTGGCGTTGTATGACTTGGGGGTATGTGTGCAGAATTACCCAATAATAACTTCAGTAGGAGAAACAAAAAAGGGAATCTTGTCTGTTTCTGGAGATCAGATTTCCCCCCAGCTACCGATTTACCAGAAAGGAGACAAGACTTTGCCAACTTTTCTCCTTCTCCAAAAAACAGGGTCACCCACAAAAGTCATGTCACCATTCAGAGTGGCCACACGGCTTTTGTTTCCCAATGTATTATCTGAAAATGTGAAGAAGACAAAATTCCATGTTTAAAACCACTGCGAAAGGTTCCCCAAAGCATAGGTGGTTTTGTGTGTGTGAGGATTGGGGGCTTGAGTTTGGGTGTTGTTTTTGTTGTTGGTTTTGTTGTTGTTGTTGTTGTTATGTAAAAGTTGCACAAACATGGTGCTCTACCAGGAAGGATTTGAGGTAGATTAAGGCTCAGGCCACACTTTAAAAACTGAAAAACGGGTATACTCATTGTTAAAGCGGGTGATGAACATTCCTGTCCCCAAAACATCAATTGTATTTTTTCTGTAAAACTCAGATTTTCCTCAGTATTTGTGTTTTTACATTTTTTTGGTTAATTTAATTAAAGATGAATGGGCATTGCAAAGTTTGTTCAACAACAATTACCTCATTGAGTGTGTCCAGTAGTGCAGAAAATGATGTTTTATCTAGTGATTTGCTACTCTAGAAAAGAAACTAAGTATGCTCCAGAAAGATAGGATGTGTGCCATTCTATCTTTTACTCTGCTAAGCCCAAAGATTACATGTAGGCATTCAAGGTGTAGCAAAGAATGATGTATATTTATAAATCTATTTATACCACTATACCATGTGTATATATAATATATTTATAACCACTTAAATTGTGAGCCAAACCATGTAAAGGAACCTACATTTTCTAAGGCACAAGATTCATAACTCAAACCCTTTCTGAGACTTTGCTTAACACTTGCTGACCTCACAATCACATTGGTGAGCTGGGGCACCCCTTTGCTGTTACATCAGAACCTGAAATCTTGGTGCAAAGGTGGACACTGCATAACAATCAAGGAGAAAAGAGATACATTGTTTTTTACCATTGAGACAAGCTAAGATGACTCTTTGTTTTGTCCCATTATGATTATTGGTCACACACAAGTCACAGAAATAAAAATCCCATCATTGCTCCTTTGACCACCACTAACTGTTCTCTCTTCCTCTCCCTCGTAAGTAAATGACCTATCACTAATCAGTCTGGATTATATGTTCACCATTTTGTTCATGGCAGCTAAAGTCAACCTGCAGAAAAGAACAACAAATTTAGAATAATCCAGGGATACCCAAGAGCCTTAATGATCTGTTCCTATAAGCAGCAAAACTGACATTTCTTTTGCATCCGTGTTCAATAAATAAGCATGGTCCTTAATTGTAGCAAACTAAAGCATCACACTCTGACACTGACAGGGTGTACATTCTGTACCCAGCCACTTTTTTCTTTTTTTCTTTAATGCTTTCTTACAGTGGAATATTTTTACAAGGATCTGCTAATGGCTTGACTTTTTGCTACTCTGTACTGTCTGACTTTCCTTCTTAGGCCTCTTACATGTGAATTTTGAGCCCACAATCAACAGTGGTTTTATTTTTTTTTCCTTCTACTCGATGTTAAAACTGACCAAAGTTAATGGCTTTTTACTTTGCTAGAACAACAAACTCTTATGTTTACGTACTGGTTTACATTGTTATTTATGTGCAAGTTGTCAAAATGTAAATTAAATATAAATGTTCATGCTTTACCAATACTTGTCCAATGTCTTGAGTGAAGGGCCAAAGAGCCACATCTTAACCACAGGGTAAGGGTGGGCCCAGAATCCAGAACTTAACATAATGCCCTTCTCTCCCCTCAACCCTCCCCGGTATGCAGCTGTGACTGTATGATTCTCTGACCCTTCACCACCACTGAGAACTAGTGAGTGATTTAACAGTGTTAATCTGTTGCTTCTTGCCTAATTCAACAGTGAAAGATCTTTCATTATGAGCTATAACAGAATCTCTCTGAAAAGCATTTCAAGCAGTAAGTGGGGATGACATTTTTGCTTTTGGTAGACTTTTGTTTATTTGGTGAATATGGGTGTCGTGGAGGTAAGGAAGACTTGGATCAATTCCAGAAATGCCTTTCTAGCATTGTGCCTCTGTGTGTGTGAATGTGTGCGTGTGCACACACGTGTGTGTTGTGTACAAGTGCCTGTTTGTGTTTGTCCAGCTCCCTCATGGGTGATGGGCCCTGAAGCTCTGAGTTGAGGAACACTGCCCACTGGTGACATAATTTCCACTTTATTAGTACTGGGCATGCACATGGAACACAGATTTTAATGCTTCTGCATTGTCTTCTGCCTTACAACCCATACTACTTTTTCCCTTTCACATTTTATCTGAGAAAGTAGATTCACCACTTGTGCATTTAAAAAGAATTTTTTTTAAAGGTTTATTTATTTATTTATACAAGCACTGGGTGCAGTCAGAAGCGCGGGAGGGTGAGAGAATTCACCAGAGCCAGAGCGGGGAGCAGAGCAGGCAGAAGGACCGAAGTACACTGCTGAGGGGAGCAGCGGGCGGCAGGAGAGGTCTGCGCGCCACGTGGGACCCTCCTCCGGTGGCCGGGGAGCAGCCAGGGATCGAACCGATGCTGCAGAGGCTGTGGGCAGCTTCGCAACCCAGCGCTCAACCGCTGGGCCACCGGGGAGGCCCTTAAAAAGAAATTTGACAAGGTTTTTGTTTTACTTGAGATGTGAAACCATTGGGGGTGGTATGACCGTGCCGTTCCAAGGGTCACAAGGTGGGAACAGGTCTACATGCTTGTCCATTGATGCTCCAGAAACTAACCTATGTCCAGGCACAAATAAATTTTGAGTCTCACTTGTAGAGATGAATAGGTGTGTGAATAGTGCCCTCATTGAACAAAATCTAAAGCCCTTTGCAAGTGGTCTTCATGCTTGCCATGTCATCCACTACCAAGTCCGTAGTTCTATGTCCACATTAGCTGCATGTTAGGAAAATAATGCTCCTTCTTACATTTGGACACTCACAACTGCCTGATTTTTTTTTTTAAGTTTCTTCTTTATATTCACTTAAACATCTGTGCCAAGAATTTGAAACGTTGCCAACATGTAACTGTAGAGTTAAGAAAACCAGATCCCTACTGTCATAAACGTGCCAAATAGTGCTGGTTGCACTACTAAATTCTACAGAACGATTATGGTAATAATTTTTCAAAACAAAGCCCAATAAGATCCAGAGTGTAGCAGTTACCATCATAAATCATACTTCTTTACTTGGCAAAGCCTATCTTTTTTTCTTCAGCGTTATATATCTTGGAACACTTGTGGACTTAGCTGTTTAATGAAACATTACATGAAAAGATAATATTCACGGGGAGCACAAGTCCACCCAGCCCACATCCATGCTGTTGGATCAAGGCTTCATGCAGCTGTTTGTAGGGCAAGGCAAGACTAAAGAAGCCATCTTTTTCCTGAGTTTCCTGAAAATAAAAACTTTTTAGAAATGATGTATTACATTCCCCACTATAAGGCAATATATAGAATATGCGTTTCCACGGAGTTTATGGGCACATTTCCTGATTCCACACTACCCCCTTGGGGGATAGGAAACCAATTTAGGACCATAAGTGTGTATAAGTGAGCTTAATTCTGTGTGTGTGTGTGTGTGTGTTTGTGTAACCTTTTAAAAAATAATGGGAGATAATGGGAGAAGGCCAGAGCAGAGAAATGAAAGTAATTATAGGCACATGATGGAGAATTTCTGATCTAAAATCAGGCCTTTAGGATA
Organism: Talpa europaea; assembly: GCF_964194135.1. Classification (NCBI taxonomy): domain Eukaryota; kingdom Metazoa; phylum Chordata; class Mammalia; order Eulipotyphla; family Talpidae; genus Talpa; species Talpa europaea. Next base: position 45,191,918 of record NC_140068.1, on the reverse strand, counting down.
ATTTGGTCTAGAAAGGAGGGCTGCCCCATGTAAGATGACAACCAAAAAGAATAATGAATAGGAGAGAAGTTAGATAGAATGTGATTGCTGAACCAATAGGGAAGATATCTTTATTTCTTTTAGGAGAACATAGAGTTATTTGTCTGTAATATGGCCATCTCGTTACCTTTTTTGGCCAAAGAAATCAGATTACTGGCTACCTCTTAGTGTCCACTTCTAGATATATTACAGTTGCAAGAAATGTTTCAAACATGTGGATAAGCCTCCCATCACATCTTTTTCAACATCAAGTCCTCAGAACTCTCAAGTCCATTTGCTTCAAGTGGTGCTGGCAGCTGCTCCTTAAGTGAGACGTAATCTTAATCTCAGTACAGCCTTAATCATGTAATTTAAACAAAACACGCCAAGATTTCAAAAAGTTATTTTTACCTGATTTGTGCAAATATTCTCCAAGCCCAGTTTGTATAGAATACTATAACAAGCTCTCTCCTAGTTCTCTTTTCCTTCCAGGTTTGACCAATAATGAACTAGAGTTGGCCATACACACATTTCCTTCTATCTGAGTTTAAGATAGAAGCGTTTGTTTATCATGATGTGAATGTAGTCACAGAGTAGCTTTCTCCTACTCCCACCAAGAAAGAAAAAGGAAGTGACAGATAAATACCAATAGGTAATTCTGGTAAGAAATCCTTCAGTGTATTAACAAAGGGGATTTGTTCTTTGGGAATTGTGTAGAGCTCGCCTTTAGGTATCCGAGGGATTCACCTGTGGGTGATGGCAGGCAGCTGTTCTCCATTAGGATGAGGAGCAGAGCAAAGGAAATGAAATTAAACCATAGCAGAAGGGACGTGGGATAAATCACAAAGACTAATGTCTGTCTTTAGGGTTTGTAACACAATGGGTTCCTTTCCGCGGGAGGGAGGGAGTAAGTAGTGTCTCCTTCCTGGGAGGGCTTAGACAGGAGTCAGCTTATTTGAAAGCACAGGACGATGCTCTGGCAAGTCCTTCCTAGATCTATAATTCAAAGATTTCTATCAACCTTAGAAATGATGATGTACCTAGGGACAAGATAGCTATCAGACTTTGGTAGAGAACTTAAATTACCTTAATGTTGCTAGGTAACTACATATAGAGTAGCTATAAATACACATACATGTATGTAGAGAATTTGTCTAGGTCTGAGAGTTTATAAAACTATGAAATGAAATGTGCGATATATTTTGTAAAATATGTGAAAATATATTCCACATTTGAGTTCCCAGGGATTCTGAAAGGGGTGTACTATGAGACAGGGCACCACTCTCACCTCGCACCTGGCACTCTGACAGCACCCTGCCACTCGTAGTGCCCTCTCAGTGCTTGCCAGCTGGAGGGCAAGGGGCCATCTCCTTCTCTCCTCCATCAGCTGTGCTTTCCCTGAGTGCTGTTTCCCAACCACCCAGGCAAAGAAGGCGCGACACCCCATGGGCCCTTCTGTGTAGCCCTTTCTTGCCTCCCCAGTTTTATCAGAGAGGTTGGCTGTGAGACCAACCAACTGAGGATCATTAATGGAATGATTTAACTCGTTCCATGGCTCCAAGTCTAAAACTCCACCCAAGATGGAAACGGTGGTTGTGAGCTCCTGCTCTTGTAGAAAGAGCAGTGATCTGGGGGGCCGGGGTGGGGGGAGGATAGAGGGTTAGATGCTTAGTTTTAGTTCTGGTTCAGGCTTAAGATAACTGTGCGATCAAAATCCTGGAACTTCCTTGAGTCCTGGGCCTCAGTTTCCTGATCCATAACATGAAGGAGTGTAGGGTAAAGAAAATGTCAGGCTTTTCTGCCCTCCCGCCATCAGGATAGATGATGAATCCTTGCAGTCCTGAATGCATGCCTGATGGCGGGCACCTGGAGTAGGGTGTGGGCATAGGTAGATGGGATTCACCTGGGCTAAGACTGCTTTTGAGGGCGGTGTCACGGGGACGCCAGCAGCAGCAGTAGAAGCTGAGAAGGAAGCTGAAAGAGAAGAAGCCCAAAGCAGAGAAGGCCAGAGAGCCCAGATAGAGTGAAGATTTGCTGGGGGCTGGGAGGACTGCCAGCCTCCCAGCCCCCCAGAACCCCTGCCTGCCACGTACCCGCTGAACCCCAATAAAAGACCTGCAAAAAACCCACTAAGGACTCTGACTCCTCCTTTACCCGGTCTGCATGGGATCAGAAAACCTGCACTGTGTCCTGTCCTGCCTTTACAAGGAGTCATTCCCGGGCTGTCTTCTAGCGTTAGAAGCATTACATCTCTTAATATTCTAAGATTCCATCATTTTCTCTTATTTCCTCTTGGTTTGTTTTCCTTGGAACTCTGGTTGTTGCTATAGGCAGAGATTTGTAATTTAGAGAGCAGATGTCAGAAAATATGGAAATGAGGGGCAGACTTGTATGGAAATAACTATTGTGGCTTCTTTTGGCAAAAAAGATTGGACTCACAAAGTTCTGCTAATTTGTGAGAACCATGAACTTTCCCTAGGAATTAATATGCTCATCTGAAAGGAATCAAGATTCTTTTAATGGAAATAACAGGTTGTACTTAAATCAAATCTGTGCTATAGAGCCATGAATTCTAGGCTGTTTTGTTTGGTGGTTTGTTTTTTTTTTTTTTTTTTTTTCACTTCTTCATCCCTTTCTATTTTGAAAGAAAAGGCACACTTGTAATGAAGACTGGGAAAGATTTAAGTTTGCTGCTACAAATAGGAAAAAGGGACAGAAATACTAGTAAGCTAAAGAAGAGCATGAGAATCCAATAAACTGAACCTAAGAAAACGTTGAAAGGAAACATTTTGGTTAGCAAAGCAAGTGAGGCCTCAATAATGTTTTAACGGTTCAAGGTTTAAAAAGGGGAGTAAAGAAAAATGAAGCAGAAAAAGGGAGGAGGAGAGAGGAAAGGTTAAGGCAAGACAGAAACTGAGCACAAGATGTGAAAGGAGCTGAAAATAAGTGAAAAGTGAAAAATTGCTTTATGAATAAACCATCAAAAAATAGTGAGTGAAAAAGCAATTGTGCTTCCAGTTATTACTGAATCACACGCTTGTGGAAGCCGAGGCTGACCTGAGCAGCGACTCTACTCTTAACGTACGCTGCAGCCTCCGGTGCAGCACCGTTCCTGTGGGCGGACTCTGTTTTCTACTTGAGTGTCAGTTTCATTGTGATTACCCTCCATCACAGACGCGTGTGGGCCAATTTACCGCCTTGAGCACACAAAAAAACACGACTTGGCCATCTCTTCAACCTGCTGACATGACAAAGCAGGTGATGTCTTCTGAGGACAGAGGAGACACAGGTAAAGCATGGCGTGAGGGCCAGGGAGGTGAGCAAAACTCCCCTAAGAAGGAATAGCCAGAAGTTAATGAGGCTGAAAGCCACCACCTGCCTCTGCCTTTTCCAGAAAAAGAGAATGCGATAGTTAGTGCTCCCTGCCATTGATGGCGGTGTGTTTCCACAGGAGCACAGTGGCCCTCAAACAGACAAGGGTCTTCAGAGCCAAGGGCCAACAGAACACCCTTTTTCTGAACACAGCTGGCCTCTGGGCTTGGCCAACAAAATACCAATCAGAGCAACGCTGCCTCCGCCCCTGCCTACTTAAAGAACTGGGAGCACTAGGAAGTTAACCAGTTCTTCCAGTGTCACCCCGCCCTCTGAGCCTGCAGGAAGAGGAGTGAGGAATGGAAGAGCTCGTGTACCCACCAGAAGACTGGCCAAGTGTCTTGAGGGATGATTGGGACACAGGTTACAGGTCATTCCCAGTCTTCAAGGTCGCTCCCCTTCTCATCCCAGTGGTAAGACGTACTTCCATCTTGGATGTGCTACAGGACACTGACTTTTGATTCCCTGCTTCAACAGAAAGGAAGTGGGAAACATGTAGTCACAGATTCCAAGAAAACTTGTGTGGGAGTGCTGTGTTGCTAAGCACTCGCCCTCCCTGAGTGCACCTTCCTCTCTGTCTCCCGTGAGGCAGGTGAGCTGCCAGGGTTCTGGGTGGAAGTAAGTCAGCCTAGGGGAACATTTTAACCCAAATGACCCATGGAGCAGGTAACCCATGCACACAGCTGGTTGTACAAAGAATGAGGTCCAATTTTAATAAATCTGTTTCGTTTTTAATAACCAAGGTAACTCTGTAGTTCTGTGCATCTGGTCAATGGGGCTGAGGTTTTCCTCAAAACCCCGCACAGATCGTGGTCTCTTGCAAGAGGTGCTTGGCCTTGTGCCCGTGGTGAGGTTCAAGGCAATGTGCTTTCTTCCCCAAGTTTTTTTCATAAAGGACATCGATAGGGTTGGGCTTTGAGTATCTTAGAAATGGGAAGATCAAAGCGTGGATGGTCAGGACAGATGTCCAGGTTAACTGACACGTTCACGCTGGGCCTGGACCCAAGTCTCAGCTTCCTGACTCTGCTCCCCACTTTAGCAGATGAGACAATGCTGCTGTTGCCTGGCTGGGCAGGGCCTTCACAAGTCACTCACTGATGTCTGTACTTAGGACAGGCTTGCCAAAACAGCAGAGTTTTATAGCATCAAATTACTGTCTTTTGCCTTGTCAGGAGCTTGACTCTTAACTAGTTTTGCAGACATTTCAGGAAAGAAAAGAGGAGATGGAGAGTTTTGGAGAACTTTGACCACCATTATTTTGAATTCATCCCACTTCAAACTCCACACCACCACTCACATCTCTGAGGCTAAACTCCTTCCAGATGCACCTTTACTGAAAGGTTTCCATCACTCTGCGGGTGGTTAGTTCCTGAGTAATGTGCCAGGTTGAGATTTTGTGTGCGTTAGCAGACGGGTGGGTGTGAGGCTTCAGTATTTCTGTGTCAGCCTCAAGTCAAGTGTTCCAAGGAGGAAACTAAGGCACAGACCGACTTCACCCCATCAGAGCACGCCCCAGAGACCTGGCAACTACAGCCAAAAGGCACAATGATCCTCATATAGAAGGCATTGAGCCATTGTAAAAATTCAGATGTTATTTTGGATCAAGTAGATAAGTTCATTTCACTTTAAAACCTATACAGGAGAGGAAATATATAAATGGACTTACTTTGGGCTTCCCCGGTGGCACAGCGGTTGAGCGCTGGGTTGGGAAGCTGCCCGCAGCCTCTGCAGCGCCGGTTCGATTCCCGGCTGCTCCCCGGCCACCGGAGGAGGGTCCCACATGGCGTGCAGACCTCTCCTGCCGCCCGCTGCTCCCCTCAGCAGTGTGCTTCGGTCCTTCTGCCTGATCTGCTCCCCGCTCTGGCTCTGGTGAATTCTCTCACCCTCCCGCGATTCTGACTGTACCCAGTGCTTGTATAAATAAATAAAAATAAATCTTTAAAAAAAAAAATAAATGGACTTACTTTCTTCTTCAAGTGCACATAAAAATATTGCCCATATATGAAGTTAACAATGTATCTGTAGGTAGAGATGAAAATTGAGAAAGAGCTCTCTGGTCTACCTTTTCATTCGCAAGCAGTGTAATCCCGAAAGGCATGGTTCCTCTAAGAATTATCTGAATTATCTGAAGACTTCCAGTATGCCCACCTGTTATACAGCTTTTGCAACCAACAGAAACTCTTTAAGATTTATAGTCATTATTGCTTCAAATTGGTAGTTTTTGTCTTCTCTAGTTTTGACCTACACGTGGATTCCAGACTGAAAATTACATTATCTGAAGCAGACCATTCAGCCCATCTGAGATAGGTTACAGCTGTCTCACCCCTCCCTCCAACATTAGTGTAATAATATATTATTGTTCATCCGTAGCCTGAAAAATTGTATGTTCTTAGGAGGATTGACCAAAGGGAAAAAAAAGAAAAGAAGGAATCTTTTTAAACTAGCTGTAAGACTTAGAAATGAGAGAAGCATCTCTCAAATTCAAGTCCAAATCTTGTTTGCATCAGAGAAACTTGCGAGTGTAGAGTAGAGATGGGCATTTGTGGGAGGTAACTCTCAATGCCAGCTCTCTGTGTTGAAGGCCTTTGAGTACTTGGTGGGTTTCTCCAAAAGACAGGCAGAGAGGTATAGATTTCTGCAAGACCAAAAAAAAAAAAAAAAAAAAAAGGGCAGGGTAAAGCCCGTGCTGAAGGTGCAGACTTCCTTCCGTACTTGGTTTTTCTCCCTTCTAAGGGGTGTTTGAAAGTTTTTCCTGTGCTTCTAACTGAGCAGAAACCACATCATGTCTGTCAGTGTCTTTTCTTACCACTGGAGACCCTGGTGGTTAGAGAGGGAAAGTCCCTTTCGATGGTGCATGTAGGGGTAGAGGTGTTGGGGGCCAGTCAGGAGGGTCCTGGGGAATGGGGGTGACGAGAGATCATTAGGATTTCGTCTCTGGCCTACACAGTGTACTAGGGCTGGTCTCTCAAAACCTCAGAGCAGCAAAGTCTATCATTTTATGTCCCTAATCATTTAGAGACTATGCGGGAAGAACTCATTAAACAAAGGATAGAACATTCACTTCAAGAGCTTCGTGGTTCTGGGATGCCCCAAGAATGGCCATGGTGACCTGTGCATCATTGGAGGACAGCCTGTCCCTGATTCCACAGTGCCTGTCCCAATGGGTTGGAAGGCTAAGGATAAGAAGGTTGGGTCCAGCTGGGTGGATATTGAGTTTAAGCTGTTTTAGAACAGTCTCTGTTCTGACATTTCTTTCTAAAATGTGATAAATAAAACACATAAAATTTACCACCCTAATCATTTCTGGGCATGTTAACTATAAGGACATTGCTGTGCCACAGAGCTCCAGAATTTTTTTTATCTTGCAAAGCTGAAACTCTATACCCATTGAAGAGCAACTCCTTTGCCTCTACATACACACACACACACACACACACACAGCCACTATAAAGTGACATTTCTGGATCACTAATCATGAGTGCTTTTCTTTGGTTAAATCTATAAACTTGATTTCCATACCAAGGCCTGTTTCAGGTTCACGGACCAGCTGACCTGTTTGCGAGCAGTTCAGATTTGTGCTGCCATGAATATTCATCTTTGGGTAGGATCCCGCCCACAAATGCCTGTCCTCAGCACTCCAGCTGGGCTTCAGCAGTTTATGGACTTGTTATTTGCACCACCAAACCAGTCAGGAATGAAAATAACAATCAACTCCTTAAATGTTTACAAGCCTCCTGGGCTATTGCACATGTAATTTAGAGCTGCCATCTTGTCTCCTGTCTCTCAGTGGAATGGAATGTCCTCTCCAGCAATTTGCTGATTGTAGGAACATGAGGAAAGGAGAAGGCCCCTGGCTTGAAATTTTCTCATCAAGCCTGGGTCACAGACATCTTTGCTAGCAGGTTGATTGTGTTCTCGTGACTCTACCACACTTCCTCATACAAGACACTCCCCAACAAACCCTCCCTACAGGTTGTCCTTAGAGCCTGAACAGGAGGCAGGTATGTACTCTCACCCAATCAGCACAATCAATTTGTCATTCCCTGAAAATAGAGTCACCCCGCCAGTCTGTCCAGTTCCCGCCCCCAGCGGCTGGTCTGGTGGTGGGATGAAGAGGAAGGCCTGCCTCAGAGCTCAGAGAGCAGCCACATTCCAGGGGGAGTGGTTCTGCCGCATTCACCACGCTGGGCGGGGGCGTGGTGTGCCTCGTGCCTGCAGCCACCCTTGAAGTGTTGTTATTACACAACTGTCATGAACTCTGGAATGTCTCTGGTCATTTACAGCGTGACTGTGTCACTCCATAAATGACACTGTCAAGCTTCGAGGCCCAGAATGAGGTTGGCTTGTTTTTCAATAGAGCATTTTCACCCGCCCAGAACTAACTTCCAGGCTTTTATAATGTACTTCTTAGCCTCAGAAGAGAAGAAAAATTCGGGGAAAATACGGGAATACATTACAAATCATACTCCAGTCGTTTTACAAATGCTTTAAAAAGACGACGAACAGTTTGACTGTACTATTTGCAGATAAGCTTTCTAGAAATTAGCTGGGCTAACTTTTCATCTTCTCTCACTCTTGTCTTGACTTTTTCCTTCTTTGGTTCATTTCCTTCATGAGATAAATGAAGAGAAGAACAGATTAAGGTTCCAAAGAACATATGATTCATGAGTCATGTCTGTTTTTTTCTCTATAGTATTCATTTCAAATGGCGTTGTTCCAGTAGAAGAAATAGAAAGTAAACATGTAACTTTAAGACTGATTTTGGTATTTTTGTAATACAATAATAATTATGAAAAGAATGCCCTGTATTTGATATATATTATATAAGTTATTCTGATCTGTCACAGTCATTGTTTCATTTTATCCTTACAAATACCCTTGGAGATATTTTATTATCCTCATTTTACATACAAGGAAACAGAGGCTCAGAGGGATTTAAAAAAAATTAGATGATGCAGGAAAAAAACAAACCTTAATTAACACAGTGTATATAGAAAGTACTCCACAAACAGTAACTGTTCTTAAATAACTTGTCTAATGTCACCCAACTAGTGACTTTGACATGAGTATTCCTAAACTGTGACCCCTAATGTCTCTCCCTAAGCATAGCAGTCTTAGCCCACGAAATACACAGATTTCTTAAAAAGAAGATATAATCGTAAACACATTCTGGAACCTCCACTTTATTATGTGCTAGCCACAAAATCAGAGAGTTGGTTGAGGATTCACTAAATGTAATTCACATAGTCTAGAGTTCTTCTGACTAATTTACCTCCTCCTCCCCAAGAAAAATAACTTAGAAATTTCTCTCTACTGTTTCTCTTACTTTCAAATCTTTCATCAGTTAAGTTGGGATTTTTTTTTTCTCAAATTGTGGATTTTTCATCCTAATAGTGAAATATAAATCCAGCATTCTTACTCATGCATTTACTAATTTTTTCACTCAGTGAACATTTATTGGCTGTCTATTATACTTCAAATATTGGGCCAGTCTGTGGGAAGGATCAGGTATGAATAAGATCTAGATCCTGGCCTCAAAGGGTTACTTGCCTACTGAGACAGGAAACTAATTGACTGGTTTTATAGATCTCTTTTAAATAAATCAGTTTTATTAATATCTGCTTTCAGATGGATCAAATTGAATTAAAAATGTGAGTACCTGTCATTTTTAATTTTATAGGTGTTTTGGGTATCTTTGGCATATAATTTGCCTTTGGCTCAAAAGATTATATAAGGACGAATGAACAGGGTACATACTGATTACATTTGGGTTTGGAAACCTAGAGAATTCCATTTTCCACTTGCTATATTTAAACTAGCCCCCATGAGGCAGTGTTGGAACCAAATATCAACAAAATACAATGTTAAATCTGGCTGTACCTGCAAAGAAAATTTAAAAATTTAAATTGTTATAAATCAGTGATAATTTAGGTGATAGATTCCTTAAATCAGACTACAGTGTCACTTCTATTGTATATAGATCTTCTGTGGATTTTTAGATAAGATCATAAACAATGCTTTCTTTTTTCAAGCATTATATAAAACATTCCATGCTGAGATGGCCTAAGTTTTGCCTTCAACCATCTAAGCATTTGGTAAGGATTCATAAGATCACGTCAAGTTATTATTTTATTTCAAAAGAATGCACTCCCAGAACAATAGCACTAGTTGGGGGTGGGGGTTTGGTGTCATGAAATGGGAAGAGCACTCCTAGGTGTCAGTTGGGGGACAGGTCATCAAGAGACCTGAGTTTATTCCTGGTTTGACTGGCTGGGTGACTTTAGTAAGAGGAGTAACAGCTCTAGATCTATTTCCACATCTGTAAAATGCAGCAGGTAAACCAGATGACCGCTTCTGTCCATTTCTCCAAATTAATAAATACAAAAGCTTGTTGCTCATTTTTATAAGGCTGTATTAACATTAAGAGTTCTGGTTAAAGCATCAGTTGGTGGTACTCCCTACTAGCCACTCTGCCCAGCATGGTGTTTTTGTCGGGTTAGCAAAGGAAAACAGGGTGGTGTTGCCCTGTAGTTCTTGGCTCAGCTTTAGGAGGTATTGATGACTCAGCACGTGGCTCTCTGCCCTGTGGGTCAGGGCTGCAGGTGCCCAGGTGGGCCTTGTTTTGAAGGTGCTGCCAGCCCTTTGGGGTGAGGCAGGAACTTGAAATGTAGATCATTTGTAACCTCTCAGATTCCAGGGCAATTTACTCAAGCTTAGGAGTGTCAACTTCCATCCCTTCATCAAACTGCCACCTTAGATAATTATGCTACTTAAATTATTCTTGCATTTCAGCACCGTGTGGCATCCGCACTTCCTATTCCCTGGTGTTGTAGAGTTTGCTTGTTGTCTTCCAACCCACAAACCTGATGACAAGCTTTTATTGGTTGGGGTGAGAATATGGGTGAGTCAGGATATTCTTCCTAGGCCCAATGGGTCTGCTCTTTCAGATCACTAAAGAGAAAAGAGAGAAAGAGCAAAGAAAATAAGCAACCCAGTACTCTTCCTAATTGGATATTAAAGGAAATTTACTCTTCAGAAACATCAGTGTCAATACAAGAGTCACCTGAAATAAGGAGTGGGTCTTGGATATCTCGAAGTTTCATAAAGATTAATATAAAAGTTACTTGTGTGAAAAACAATTTTTTGTTTTTAAGGGATAAGTTGTGAAACTTCAAAGCTGTCTGATCTTTAAGCTATGAAATGTCGACATAATTGTTTTGAGATCAACCAATCAGACCACACATTTCATATTACTAGGTTATAATGATGCTCATTAAACATCATGATAACAACAGCCTTCTTGTTTGTTAACAAAGGGGCATTCTCTTCATGTGTCACTTATGACAGCTAATGTAGGACAATTAAAGTCACTACTCATTCCCTCTTTTTTCTGATTTCAGAGCTGTCACGGAGCTAGAGAATATTTTTCCTCCTCCTGGTTTCTTCTTCTTTTTTTTCTTTTCTTTCTTCTCTCTGTCTCTGTTTCTGTCTCTTTCTCTCTGTGTCTCTCTCTTCATTTTTTTTTTTTAATTCATCCCTGGGATCAAGTAAGTTTTCTCATTTGAGGAAATGTCTCCCCACTGACCAGTCAGGCACTTTGGGCAATGCCTAACTTTTCCAGGTCACTGGGACACCATTTTCTAAAGTGGAGTCAACATGGAATTCTATAGGTGGACATGACTGCCTGTTGACCAATTATTCCAGAGGGGTTGTTTACTTGCCTTGCAGAGCTATTCAATGGAGTGATTTTATCTAAGTGTGCATGTAAATTTGGAAAAACATTTTACTTTGGAAACATTCTAAATATCTGTTTTTATTTTCATCTATTTTATTTTGTTTATGGTGTTTCTGTGACTGGCTGATTCTATGTGATTTTAGGCAAGTGATTTAACTGTTCAATCACAATTTTCGCATCTCTAGAGAAGAGAAATCCACTCATCCAATATTTACGAAACCCAAACTATGTACATAATGCTGCACTTTGTTTCTTTAGAGTGTCCCTCCTGTTTGTTAAGCATTTGCAATCTAATTGAGAGAACATATATTAGCACAAAAGTAAAATGAATAACACAAGGCCATACATAATAATTTCCAATAAAACAATTTTGTGTTTACAATTTGCAAAATTGTATTTGCAGCCTGTTTGCTTTAACAACATTTTTGGAAATGTTTAAATGTCCATTAGTAAAAGACTGGTTAAATAGATTATGGTCAATACAATGGAATACTATGCAGCTATTGAAAAAGAATGAGGCAGCCCTACATGTACTAAAGTACCAAGATTCAGCTTTAGGAGAAAAGAGCAGGCGTATTTTATATGCATTATATACCTTTTTAATTTTATTTATCTATTTTTTAAAGATTTATTTATGCATACAAGAATTGGGGTGCAGACCAGAGGTGGGGGTGGGGGTGGTGAGAGGACTCACCAGAAAGAGCAGGAAGCAGAGCAGGCAGTTCCACTGAAATACACTGCTGAGGGGAGCAGCAGAAGAGGCAGGAGAGGTCTGTTGTGCCATGTGGGTTCCTCCTTGGCTGGGCTGGGATAGAACTCATGCTGCAGTGGCTGGTAACAGCTTGATAGTGCTGCCTCTAACCCCTGAGCCACCAGGGAGGCCCCCTTTTTTATTTAAATTTATTTTTGCTTAGAAGATCTGGGGTGTAGGCCAAAGGTACAGGAGGGTGAGAGGATTCACCAGAGACAGAGGGGGTAGCTGAACAGGTGGATTTACTGAAATAGACTGCTGAGGGGAGCAGCAGGTGAGACAGGAGAGGTCTGCTGTATCATCTGTGGGTTAGCTCCCTGCCCAGGGATCAAACTCAGGCTGTAGCAGTGGTAGCGCTGAGAATTAAAACCTAGACCGCTGAGGAGGACCCATTGTGCTGCACCTTTTATGAAAAGAAAAATGTAGGAATATCTAACATAAAGTCTTAAAGAGAAACCGGGGGAAAAGTGGATACTTCTCAGGAAGAGATGGAAGGCTAGGGTATGGGGTGGAAGACTTACTTTAGCTTTAATATCCTCTTGTCTCATTTGAATTTAGTACCAGGTACCTATATTATTAATTTTTAAATAAAATTAAAATTTAAATATGCCCTAATCCTCTGGTCAGCTCTCACTGAGGACTGGCAAGGATTTAGTGAGGAACAAATAGAGAACTCTTTTTATAAGAGACTGAATAATGGAGTGAATTCTCTGTGAAAGTTTTTGAAGTAGTTCTACTAGAAGGAGTAGATGTTATCTGCTCTGTCCCCTTCAAGTTAGTTTCAATCTGATGCTTCTGACATGGAGCCAGGACAGAAAAGGGGATTTCAATAATCTAATACTTTATGACCTGGAATTTTAGGTTACCGTTTCTACTGGGTTGTCAAAAGCATACGGGACAGGGGCCTCCCCGGTGGCGCAGAGGGTTGAGCACAGTGCTGTGGGGCTATCTGCAGCCTCGACAGTGCTGGTTCAATTCCTGGCCGGCCAGGGAGATACCCACATGGCGCGGTAGACCTCTCCTGTCTCTCCCGCTGCTCCCCTCAGCAGTGTATTTCGGTCCGTCTGCCTGTTCTGTTCCTTGCTCTGTCTCTGGTGAATCCTCACCCTCTTGCACCTCTGGCCTGTACCCCAGTGCTTGTATAAATAGATAAATCTATAAAAAAATAAAAATAAATAAATCAAAAATAAACCCAAAATTTAAAAAAAAAGCATATGGGGCAATGTTGAAGGAGGGGACTTGGGGGACACAGGAGAGCAAGTCAGAGGTGCTGTGAGCAGAAGAGTCCTCCATCCCTGAGAATCTCTGCTGACTCTGCCATGCTCGCCGGTCATCCTCTGTCCCTAGACAGAGGGAACTGGCAGCCTGTTCCTGTCACAGGGAGGACAATGTCCTCTTGCCTCCCTGTGGTTCTAAGTTCTTCCTGGCACATTCCAGAGGATATTGCAGTCAGACCTTTGTCACTGTTGATGGTAACACTTCATAGACTAGTAGAATCCCAGAGGTAGGAGGGACTCTGCAGGTTTTCCCTGACTTGATCTGACAGTCAGGTCCTGGGAAGAATGTCCTGCCCATGGACACATCAGACATCAGACATAAAGTTGGGACTCTGCCCTCAGTCGCCTAGTCAGAGTCCTGTGCCCATTTTCCAACATTGTGCATAGTCAAGGTCCCTTTGGATTTTCAGGAAGGGAAATGAAAGCACAACTATTCCTCCAAAAGTCACTGAACACTGTAAGGGCAACAAAGCAGACTCCAGTCTTTCCTAAGCTCAGGCTGATAATTCAGGCTTTGGGGTGGAAGTGGGGACACCAAGAAGGTGGGTGATCACACGGGCCTCCCAGAAAACAGCCAGGACAGGAACTCTTTAAGACACCCAATCCCTACCCTACCCTGGATCAAACACAGTCCAGAAGCTTCAGCATCTTAAATCCCCACCCAAAATGTATCCTCTATCAATTTTTATCAGTGATAGGTTATGTAAGACCTTTTATCAGTGATAGGTTATGTAAGACCTCCTATAGTCTCACTTCTGGGAACCAAAGTAAAATAGGAGTAAAGCAGTAAGGAAAATGAGCAACTCTGTTCCTTTTTCTGTGGCAAAAATAATAATAATAATAATAATAATAATAAAAGCTCAGTAATGTTACTAACTTTTAAAAATGTCACAAGGGCCAACAATCTCTCTCAGTTTGACACCATTTCTCTTTTCGCTATTTGTGTGAGCCCTCCTCCTGCCTATGTGGGGTAAAGTTAAGTCTACGCACACCAGAGCTCACTGGCCTCCCTGGCACGTATCTCGCTGTTTCTCTGTAGCACTGACGCCTTTTACTTTCTATTTACTAAAGTGAATTTCCTCTTTTATAATGACTTCAGAAAATAGACTCTGGACTTGGAGTCTATAAGGGTAAGAACCAGCTTATCTTCATCCTGGCAATGAATCACTGCTTCTTCCCACCCATTTCCACAGACACCTAAGTTAATTTAGTCTCATCTAATTCCTCCTGCTATTTTCAGTGGAACTTCCGCCACCTAGGCAGCATGAGTCAAAATGGATCATCCTCCTCATCCAACTGCTTAACAAATCTAGGTATTTGTTTGTAGCTGAATGTTTACAATGAAAACCACCAACCATCTTGTTTTTTCATGTTCGACAAACCGGAAGCTTAGCAGCAGGAAGAAGGCCTCCTCATTCCTGTTTAGAAGAAAGGGACCTTCTTCCTTCTTGATTCTTTGGATTATTGTTTGAATTTTGTTAAAAGTTCTGAAAGTTCTACCCTATATCCCTGTGTTTGGATAAGTAAAAAGTGTCAACACCTAAGCGAATCTTCATTCTGCATTTCAGTTTCAAAGGTTTTGTTGTCTGCCTTTGGAAATGACCCAACAACAGATGGGGCACGGGGAGGGGGGAGCTGTTCCATTCAATTAATTATACTGCATTGACAGATTCTGTCCTTTCATTTACTGAATTGGTGTTTTAATTAACAACTTAAGACCGTACTTCCTTGGAGATGAGTTTGTGTTTCATGAGATAATAAACTACCAAAAAAGTCTGCTGAACTCAAGGCCCCCCCAGGGGCTCCTTGTCTCTGGCCTGATGGGGGATGACTTTCTTTTCCTACTCCCTCTCTTAAGGACTTCCCTGGCTACATTAGGAATGTATCCCAGAAGGGGCGATGTGTTCTTTCTGCCACACAGGTCACCTTTGCAGTGCATTCCTTGTCGATTCTGCCCCTATGGCTGCTTGCACTCACCTCTCACTCGCCCTTGGGGCTCTTCTCACTTTCATTTGCCAGATAGCAGCAGGTCCTTGAGTTGCTGTCAGTATGTACATTACAGCTCTGATTTAGGCATTTCACAAATAGTCACCAAGCCCATGGCTTCTTCACTCCTCCATTTTGACTATCCCCATCTTACTTTTTTTTTTCTTGCCCTGAAGCAGGCAGAAAAAGAGTGGGGAAAGTGGGTGAGGGGGATATTTGCTCTTATTCCAATTGGAAAGAAACTTCAGTCCTGGCTTATTTCCCCTCTGCCTCAAAAAAAGAGTTAATGTTCACCAAATGCTTTACAAATTCCAGCTCAATAAAATTCAGCAGCCACCTCCTCCTTGCCCCACTTTTCCCAAGAGATGGTCTGGCTCTTAGTACTCCCACCTGCTACCCAATCACCTGAACCAATTTCTCTCTCTCTCTCTCTCTCTCTCTCTCTCTCTCTCTCTCTCTCTCTCTTTTTCTTACTTACACACACACACACACACACACACACACACATACCCTGAAATTTAAAAAGAACTCATCTAATGTAATTTATATCCATTGATATTAACACCTTTCAATCAGTCAACATCTTTGAGCCTGGCCATTGTCTACTGTGATGAAGTCTGGTATGAAAATCACTCAAATGTTGATAAAGGGAAGAAAAGCAATAGGGAGTACAAAATGTTACACATAAATGTTACATTGAGCAAATTCATGTAAGTTATTTTGATGGTAAGACCTTATCCATCCAGAACACTGACCTGTGTCTGACCCACCAGAAATGGTTTCAAAATAGTTCAGAGCTAAAACCCAGCGTCTGGCTTGTTGGTTGAGTGTCTCATGCAGAATTACTTAGTTTCTATTTACTCCTACCTTGTATAGCATTCTAACAGGGGAAGGGAACTTCTTTCAAATCCATGCAAGATTAGAGACAAGAAATCAGAAGATACAGCCAGAGGAAAGATGCTGGAAACTGCACCCTGGAGTGGGGAGCAGAGCAGTTGCTAGCTGAACAGACAGAAGAGCTTTACAAAGGCGTAAAGACCATCTAGTGGAGGATCCCAGAGCGCTGTCTGTAGCTGACATGGAGAAGTCTAGTAACTATTCATCATCAGCCCTTACGTCATCGAGACAAGGACCAACCATGACCAACTAAACATAATGAAGAAGTTCACAACTTTTTCAAGGAATTCCTATACAAATGGTTAAATTTTATTGCTGAAAGGAGAGGTCAGTAACAGCAAGGTAGCAAGAATGACTCATTCCCCCAGATTTCTGGAAGACAAAGTTTTACTTTGTATATTCATATCCAAGATATTCTGGAGATAAGATGAACTGTCACAATCAAACTAGTTTCTTTTTTTGTTTCTTATTGAGATAATTGACATTTAAACATTATATGCATTTCAAGGTACAACTTAATGATTTGATATTTGTATATATTGCAAAATGATCTCCACACAAGTCTAATTAACACCCATCACCACACACAATTACAATTTTCTCCTCTTGTGCTAAGAACTTTTAAGATTTACTCTTTTAGTGACTCTCAAATATACAATATGGTATTGTTGACTGTAGTCACCAGGCTGTACTTTACATCCTCAGGACTTATTTATTTTATAACTGGAAGTATACCTTTCAGTCCCCTTCACTCATTTTGCCCACTCTCCATAAATTAATTTCTCACAACCATAAATTTATATAATCCAGTGTCAGGCTCTAAGATTATGTTACAGTAATTAACCATAGTTAGCTTCAGTAGTTTCTAAAGCATATGTGACTATTCCAGGAAACTCCACATTTATACTAATACAGGTTTCATGAATGATTCCAACATGAGCTGAGGTCAGCCTGGACTGTGGTTATTTTGCAACGTGAAAAGTCTGGTAATCTGTTTGGAGGGCCTACCTAGGCTGTGCACAAATATCCTTCCCTATTTTGCATAATGATATTGTACTGACTATATTATAAATGTATTATTTCACCAAAGAGAAAGGAACTAGATTTGTGGCATGCTTTTTGTGCAATGATTTAATTTAATTCCCCATGTTCAAAATGAACCTGCGAGTTATGAAGTGAATTGATATATTTCAAACTCAACAAAATCTTTTTATTCACTTTTCCACTCTACACACATTCAAAAGTTCAAAATAATTACCACCCCAGTCTTTAGCTAAAGATCATTTTTGAACTCTCTATTATGGAAATTTTTAACCATCTGCAAGAGCAGAGACAACAGTGCAATGAATCTCCACGTATCCAGCTTCCAGCTCCAACCATTATCATTGTTTTATCAGACTTACACAGTGTACCATAGTGTGCCCACATAGTTCTATTTGAATTTTCCAGCAAGCTAGAAATATTTGAGGCTAGCCTCTAGCAGAGCAAAGCAATCAGGCATCCAACCACAAGGTGTAATTGGAGGGATGTCAAAGGCTTTTTACCCAGTGACGATGATGCAGGCCATTCTCAGTGATTGAGTCTTGGTCTCTCTCTCTCTCTCTCTCAAAATCAACAGGCAACTATAAACCAGAGACATATTACAGGGGGGGAGAAGGGAGTAGGATCAAAACAAGGGTGGTGGGAATTTTACAGGGACTATAACCAAGATGAAAATGCATACATTGTACAAAAATGAAAAATGATGTAAAAAAAAAAAAACCAATTCTGCTGAAGAGCATTACTGAAATTCCTAAAATCTTGTTAATAGTTTTATCAGAGGAAATTGGTTTTTAGCAGATGATTTTTTTCTAGAATAGAAGACTTGGGATGAAAAGTCTAATATCCCTGGACCCTCAGGGTAGACAGGGTCCTTCCTGAAATGGAGAAAAGGAATAGAATATGACGAGTGAAGTAAGTCAAATTCATAGCACTGTCCAGAGTCAGACTGGGTAGTAGTTCCTTGAAGAGGTTGCTTGGAAAAAGTTTATCATTGAAACATTTTTAGTACCAATGATCAAGATTTGGGAGTGATAGTCAGGATAAGGTAGAAGGCCCTTTTGTCATTTTCCCCAAAATGATCATCACAGTAAATCGACTTACATCGTTTAAAAAGTTTAAATCTACACCTTTCAAAAATACTTTTAAATTAAGACAGCATTCAAAAGTTGCCAGTCACATATATTTTGAGCAGCTGAGACGACCATCCACCACCTCGGGAAGAATCATTTCAGGGGTCCTTAACACTTATGTTCTGTGAAAAGGGGTTAGCATGACTCCCCCCACCCCAGGCTTGACAAAGTGGTCCCTTTCCATATGTTCTGGGGTTCCCTGTGGCAGGCAGTGGGTACACTGTCAGAATGCCAAAAGGATTGTTAGAAAAACATCTCTGATGAACCAGTGTAGACCTGCCTGTGGTCAGTTGGACAATTTCAAGAACAACGCCCATGTTTATGCTAATTCTGGCTGTGAGAACTGACCATGAGGGAGAACAGGTAACCTAGACTTGGGTCTGTTTTGCTTTGGAGAGAATGGGTCTGGATAGAAGCTGTAGCTGGGATCAGTACTCCTGGGAGAAGGGGCAATAGATGTTTATTTGTGTGTGTGTGTGTGTGTGTGTGTGTGTGTGTGGGAGAGAGAGAGAGAGAGAGAGAGAGAGAGAGAATATCTGGGGGCACAGCTGTATCACTGATGATATTTCATTTTGATATAGATTAACTGTCTCCCCAGAGGGGTGTTTCAAAATCCTCCAGCCTAAATGGGCACATTTGAGCTCTTCTTCTGGCAAGTGGGTAGAGGTTGCCTTTTAAAATCAAGAGGCCCACAGGCAGCAACAACACAGCTCAACAGCTCTACAGGTGATTAGATGAACAAAAAGTGGTGCTGCCTGACAATGGATGGTTTCAGCCATAATGGATGGTTTCAAACCCCAAAAAGACAGAGAAGAACCTTAAATCCTTATTACTAAGTGAGAGAAGTCAATCTGAAAAGGCTACATAATGTATGTTGCCAACAATCTAACAATCTGGATAGGGCAAACCTATAGAGACAGTGAAAAAAAAAATCAGTGGCTGCCAGGAGTTAGGGTTGGAGGGATGAGTAGGTGGAACAAAGGGGATTTTTAGAGGAGGGAAATTATTCTGTATTTTGTATGATAGTGTAATGATAGATACTTGTCATTATACATTTGTCCAAAGTCACAGAATGTACAACATCAAGACTGGACTCCATTGTAAGCTATGGACTTTGATTGCTAGTGATGTATAACCTAGTGATTGCTTAGGTTCAGCAGTTGAAACAAATGTGCCACACTCTGGGTTGCATGTTGAGAGTGGAGAGACTGTGTATGCCGGGAGACTGTGTTCTACAGGGAACACAGTGTTCTTTCTGCCAACTTTGCTGGGAGCCTTTAAGTGCTCTAAAAAATAAAGTCAAAACAGTGTTTAAGTAGAAAAACAACATCTTTACGTCAAGCAACATAACGGAGCAATAGTGTTGAATCAGGTAAGCCCTTCAGTTCTTAAAGTTCTCATAGGACACACCAGACTCATAGAAAAGAAGGACAGACAGCCTCATAAGCCCGGAGGAGACTCGAATCTTATTAATTTTAATGTTAAAAGAACTGTGGTCATTTTGTGGCTCAGAACACAATGGTCTCTAATATATGAGAAGGAAAAAGATTGTCCGGGAAGTGGATTCGTATTTATTATATCTACAGTGTGAGTTTGTGGTATTTGTGTTTTCTTCCTTCTTTTCTGGATCTTTCAAGTTGACCTTTTCCTTTTCCAATAAAAATGTGTTGTTTCCTAATTAGGATATAATAAAGACAACATCAGTTTTTTTTAATTTTTTTTAAAGATTGATTTATTTATGCAAGAACCGGGGTACAGGCCAGATATACAGGAGGGTGAGAGGATTCACCAGAGACAGCAGGGAACAGAACAGGCAGACCGACTGAAATACACTGCTGAGGGGAGCAGCGGGCGAGACAGGAGAGGTCTGCCGCGCCACGTGGGTTGCTCCGTGGTCGGCGGGGATCGAACTGGCACTGCAGAGGCTGCGGACAGCTTCACAGCGCTGTGCTCAACCCGCTGAGCCACCGGGGAGGCCCCAGTTTTGGTTTTTAACCCAAGAATGTGGCTTTTAAACTGAGAACCATGCTATAGCTGAGTCTCTCTCACCATGGTGCCTCTACCCCATTCTCTCCCCCCTCTCAGTCCACACTAGAGGGGAGTCCCCGCAGTGGGGACTCACTGCCAGCAAACACTAACTCTAGGAAGCTGAGTTGTAATGGCTGGGTGGGCGGTGATGCTGCAGACAATGAGCTTTGGGGAATAGGTGGGCAGAATGCCATCTCCAGTGGCAGATGGAAGTTAAGACTGATATGGAGAGAAATACATGATAGGAATAGGGGAGGGGAGGGAGCTCCAGGCTTGTCAGTCTCGTGGCAGTCCTCAAAGGTAAGTGAGTTTGCAAAAGAATCCCCTGGGCTGCTCAAGCAGAGTGCAGGTTTCTGGGTCTCACGCCTGACCTGGTTTGGAAGATTTGGGGCAAGGCACAGGAATCCCCAGATGATTTTGTTCTGAAAGTAGCCTGAGGGCTTCTCTTTAAAAAGTGCAGTGTGGCCTGATGAGTCCAGCATGAAGAAGAAAACACAAGTTATTTCGTAAGATCGTTCTCACTTCAACTCCTGAAACACCTCACAGCAGCGGGGAAGAAACTCACTCATTCTGGTTCCACAGAAACTCCTTGTGAACTTGGATGACATAACACTGTGTCTCCATGGGTGATGGTGTCACCTTGGTTCCTGCTTCACTTGCTCCTTGGCTGACAACGCCAGGGCGGGACACCATGACTGGCGGGCAGCACCCATGCCCTGGTGCTATGCCCACTGTCGGAGCACCTTCTGGGTGGTGTCTGAGCCACGCACAGGGGAGCAGTCATCATTTCCCTTTCAGTGCACCTGGGGTGGTGGGGAGAACGTGCTGGGTCATGCTGGAAGATCTAAAATATTTTTTAATGTGTTTTCCCTCAAAGTATCCTACTTCCTACTGAGTAAAATCATCTCTATAGTATTGGGTACAATCCACAGGAAGGCATTGCAGTCAAATGTCTTGCACAAAGCCTGGAGAGGTGGGCTCCGCCCTCACCCTGACTTTTTTTGCTGTCTGCCAAGCGCTTATGAGTCCTGAGCTAATGCTTAGATGTGGGAAACCACTGACTATGTGGCTTGGTGGGGTCTTTCCTCTTCTGATCTTTAGGCACTGATAATCTCTGCCTTGAATCACCAAAGGACCTACAAAGAGTTGAGTTGTGTGGTGGGTATGGAGGGGAAGTTAAGGATGTGTTGAGTCTAGGAGTGTCCACTCGCTCCACGCTCAGGCCTGCTGAGAGTTCACATCTATTTTCCAGCCCCCTATGCTTCTTCACAGCAGTTTCCAAGATAACAGTTATTTGTGTCATTGTTTACTCACTGGAGAATGGACTTGGGTGGGCGAGGCCTGGGGGTAAGGGCTCTATTTGATTTCCAAAGCAAAACCCATCCTCGGCCATCAGTCCATGGCAGTGGGCATGGATGTGCGCCCCACGCTCTGGGTTGGACTGTGTGCCAAGTGGCAGGAAAGAAAGTGAGAGCAGGAACCAGGAGTCAGTGCTGGGCCCCCGGAGTCCTGCAGAGCTGGGGGTTGATCTTCAGATTGGAGATGTCTTAAAAGATTCTGAGCAAGGAATTCACATGGAGCGTCCATGTTTCAGAAAGAAAAACGTGCAGTGAGAGTGACAGGAAAAAAGGGAAGGTCTGAAGGCAAAGTAGCAAGAAGGAAAGCTTTGACCTGAAACACTTGCCTGACCCTCCAGGTCACATCAGAGCCATGAGCCACATCAGCCATGAGCCACATTACACTGCTGGAGACATTGTTATTACACCAATGAAATGGGTTGCATGGATGCATTTATAGCAATTTTGCCATGCATGTGTGTCCAGGCACACCCACTGGCGTGCTTGACACAACATTCCTTCCCTATTAACTCTTTCAGGACTTCAAGGTATCATTTAGTTCCTAGAAGAGCTAATTCTCCAAACACACTCTGTGCCCTGAGTTAATGGGTGTATATCTCACTCTCGTGGAATATTTTATTTCTCTGGCTCAAGAGATGATTATTATGGCTCTCATTAATATTGGGCCTAAGAATAACAACAGGAATGAACACATTTCTTGGGGGCCACCATATTGATAGCCATTAAAACCTAAAAGAAGATAGTCCCTGGGATCTATCATACAAGCTAATTAGGCAGCTACAAAGGATATTTTTAAACTTTTCCCTTAATCCCATCTCCATTGTGTGGTAAAAAATTGTGTGGGTAAAAATTGCCCATCTGAGCGATTAGCTTCAAGGCCATGTTCTGAAACTATTTCAAAAAGGCTAAGAGGTGGCATTGTGGCCCAAGGACCCCATGGAATAATGACAAGTGTCTCCCCTGGACCAGTGCTGTCCATTAGAAATATAATAAAGCTGTCCATGTAATTTAAATTTTTCTAGTAACCACATTTAAAAATTTTTCAAAAAATAAAAAAAATTAAAGAACCCAGCAAAAATAATTTTAATATTTTATTTAATCTCATATATATCTAAAATAACATTTCAACATATAATCAATTAAAATTATTGAGATATTTTAGATTCTTCTTTTTAAATTTTATTTATTTATTTATACACATACCAGGGTACAGGCCAGATGCACGGGAGGGTGAGAGGATTCACCAGAGACAGAGTGGGGAACAGAACAGGCAGACTGACAAAATACACTGCTGAGGGGAGCAGCGGGGGAGACAGGAGAGGTCTGCTGTGCCATGTGGAACCTTTGTCAGCCGGCCGGGATCAAACCAGCGCAGCAGAGGCTGTGGGACAGCTTCACAGCGCTGCACTCAACCATCTGCGCCACCAGGGGAGGCCCTATTTTAGATTCTGCTGTTGTTGTTTAAGCCGCTTAGTTTACCCTTACAGCAATTTTCTCTTTGAACCAGCCATATTGCAAGTGTGGCTGCTGGCTGCCACCCTGGGCAGCGAGGTGGGCCCGTCTGGGAAGATGCTGGTGGGTGACAAGTCAGAGGACCACATTGCCAGCCACACAAGGAAGCCCCTTTCCAGCACTAACCACAGGAACTTAGTGATGGGAAGCAAAGCAAGGGAAATGCCCAGTCCTTGCCTCTCCAGAAGAGCAGAATAAATGCTCTTCTGGAAGAGAGGGGTCAACAGTGAAAAAAGTGTTGGGGCAGAGAAGGGAAAGGAAGGGGGTGGAAACCCTTTCTCGACTGTGAGATTTTGAAATTTTTGTGGATCTAAGTCATGCTGTGAGGACGGTAGGTAGTCAAGGAAGAGAATGGCAGGCCCAGGCAGAACTAGGAGAGGAAGAGGAAATGAGGCAGGTAAGAGGGGATTTGCTACACCCGAGTCTGACAGGGAGGGATTATTGACTTCAGGGCTTCCTTAGAGATGATCCTGTCTACCTTGGCCTCACGAAGCTTGCCAAGGACGGAAGGAGTCACAGACCACACCAGAGAGACTCACTGAGGGATGAAAGGAATGCCACCGAGCAACTCAAGGAAAAGAGGGGCCTGGGGGTTTCCTTAGACATGAAGACGCAAAGCAAGTTGACCTTTGGCCAAAGATCCCAACACTCCTCTCTAGAAATAAGGTCTTGGGATTGGGGAGGGCCCGGGGTGGGGTCTCGTCTTCCCTCCAGCTTCCATAAATAAAAACTGTGGACCAATCCAAATTATGTCAGATGATTGTAAGTGATTAAATATGACAAAGAGGTGTGTAAGAGCACTGCTGCCCGATTTCCCCTTCTCTGTATCACTGAAATGAATCAACTCCGAGACTCTGAGTAATGCAGGGCAGGGCCGCCACACTCAGGCTGCTGTTTCCTAAAGAGAACTGGGACCTTTCCCAAATTTCACAGGTTCAGCTGGGGATGAAGGTAGGTAAAAGTGCTGCATCATGCCCAGCGACCACACGATTTGCTTTCATCTGCTTGGGAGGAATTTCCCGTGAAGGCCACAAGTGTGAAGTGGTGCTTTAGAAATCAGCTTTTGGAAATGAAAGTAGAATTGCAAAATCACGAGACATTGACCATGGGGATGGAGAGACTTGAGGTAAAATGTCAGCCTATAAACTGTCGAGATGACACAGTCCAAGTAACTCATTTCGTTTCCCCAGTGCCAATGGGACCATTAGCAAATTCAGACAACCAGAGTGTTTAGGTAGCTATTTTCCGGTCAATTTCTAAAGAAGTTACACATTTCCAGGCTTTGGGGTTGGACAACGAGCATGTGATCTACATCTTGCAAACCCAAGGGGGATTCTCCAGTCTTGCGGCACTGGGGGTCCCACAGTGATGGCCACCCGGGCTGTGTTTGAAATGTCCCCATTCCAGCCCAGATTGCTTGGAAGCCACACATATGGTAAACAAACAGAGGGAAAATGTGTTCCTCCTACATCTGCCCCATTCCTTTCTCTCCCACAGAGGAAAGAGCCCACTCCTGGAGTTCAAAGCTGCTCAACTGAGCGGAGCTAGAGCAATCTGTATCAGCAATCTGTCCTCTGACTGCACGCTGAGGACAGGCTGCTCCCAAGCAAAGGTGAAAAATGAAGTTTGCAGTTGGCAACAAAGAGGCAGGGCAGAGGAAGACTTGCTCCAGGGAGCCTGGCCGACCCAACAATTATTTTTTTATGACATGGCATACATTAGGTTGATGGTTTCATTTCTGGTTATTACCTACTATTAAACAGCATCTTGAGTAAGATGATTATGGGGGCATCTTATTCCCGCCTCAGGAATCTACTCTCAAATTTTCAGTGAACTGTTGTTTTTCCTGGACTTATTATTGTTTTTGTTATGGTTGTGATTATGTAAACTGCTAGTTGTCAAATAGGTCTTTTTATTAGCCATTGCTCACAACTCCATTGCTTTGATAGAGATATGGGGTGATGCCCATACAGGGCACGGAGAGGTCAAGCACCTTTGAAAGGTCTCTCTTGCCAAGGGCTGGTCTCCTAGATGTGCTAGCATTTTTTGCCAAGGGCCAGGGATGCCAGAGGTATTCCTCTCCTCCCTCTCTCAATCACCTTGCCAGGAGCAGTCTGGGGAACTGAGCAGACAAAAAACAATGTACTCAGAGAGGTGTCAGCTTCACTTGGTTCTGGATCTAGCCCTGGTCGCAAGCACTGGGTCAAGGTGGTGTAGGCATGCTGCCATGGTCCATGCTGCTCTTGGTTTGGGAACCTGCCTAGTGGGTACCCTATAGTGGCAGGCAGGATGGCTCAGACTGGCTGCATCCCAAAATAGTCAGAGCTTGGTACCACAAATGTGCCTGAACCCCAAATCAGAACTAACATACGTGGGTCATTGCACATGCACATCACATCACTCAGCACATCTAAACCCCAAGTATCATTGCTAAAATGTGGCACCTACTGAATCCGGCTAGTGGCATCTCTCGGTCAGCCAGGAAAAAAAAAAAAACCAACTTAGAACTATTTTTAAGTAATTTAATTTTTAAATGATTAAAAACCTTATTGCCCCATCCCAACACAGAAGCTTATAAAGTAATAGCGAAAAATATGCCCCCTTTTTCCATTCTACTCCTCAGAAGTAACCACTGTTAATAGTTTGGTATATATCCCTGTAGACTTTTATCCTAGGCAAATGAGACATTTTCTTTTTTTGTGGTTATTTACCCTTGACCCTACCCTTGCTGTCCTTCTAATATCCTATTAGTCATTAACTGCCATTAATTTTTTTCCTTATGATTCTCAGTTCTGTCCAATCTTTACATCTCAATTCCTTTTGCTCTCCACTTAGAGTATCAATGTTCCATAATGAAATGAGCAAGAGCTTAGGTTCAAGCTGACTTAGTTCAGATCTTGGTTTCATCACATGGGCAAATGACTTACCTTCTTTGAGCCTTGTTTCTCTTACCCGGTCAAACTAACTACCTCTTGAGGCTGATGAAAATGAATACAGTTGTAAAGTACTGGTATGTATCAGTTGTCTAAAAACTGCCCACAAGTTATGTTCTCTTCTAATTGGCCTCAGTAATACCCATTTCAGTTCCTTCCAAGTAATTTTTCATACCAAGATTCATTTTTCTTAAAATACTGCTTTTATTTTAATAGTTTCTTGCTCAAAACCTTTAAGATCTTCCCATTGTTTATTACACAGGTGGAAATAGCCTTCAACTCACATATCAACTCCAATTGACAGGTAATGTCTAAGAAGTTGCTTCCAGGACTGGCGGGAGATACTGCTGGGTTAGATGTGTAATGTCTGCTCTGGAAGCAGTGGTAGGGAGTGGCAGCATACCTGACCCACAGAATAAAGTATGGCATTTCCTCATCTTCTTACAGGCCTCTTTCTCCCCCTCTGCAGTGGTCTCTGATCGGGCACATATACCACATATCCTCTGGGAATGGACATCTCCTGGATATTGCTGCAGCTAGCTTACTTTCTATCATTCAGTGCTCAAATGCTATCTCCCAAAGATATTTTATTTTTATCACATTACCATTTGTTTTCTTCATAGAACTTCATCTCTCTCTAAAGTGGTCCTGTCTGTTGACTTGTCTTCAAACTTACTGTCGCCCCACAAGGAGCTGAGCCCTAGGCAAGGACTTGTTCTTATTCACTAGTGTGTCCTGAACACCTTGATGGTGCCTGGCACCAGCATGGGGTCAGCCCTGTGTGGCCATCAAGAGTGGGGCTTCTTTGAGGGTCTGAATCTTTTCTTCCCAGACCATGACTTGAGGCCAAGAGTTAAGTCTAACTTTTCTTGGTACCTGCTACATGTAGTCTAGCCTGGCATATAAAATGCACAATAAAACCTGGATTGGCTGACTGCTCTGGCCTTCAGGGGGAATCTTACTAAGGTTTTTGGGCCCAAGATTCAGTGCACAAAGGCTGTAGGTCACCCTGTGTTCAATCTGCCTTATTATAGGCCACTCTGTCTACATTCCTGCTGGTGATCTCTCTCTGGACCTTCTCCTTGGTAACCTTGGTAATTTTCACAAAAATCACATGTTGTTGTGCTTCCTGTTTCCCAGAAGCTCCTAGTGATGTGCTAGTTACCCGTGCTTTTTATATCGTGACTGTTACGGTTTTCTACTTCCTGTGGTAGTATCATGTGTCCGCAGGAATAAAAGCATCCAAAGGGCTTAGAATGTTAAAATTCATCCTACTACAGAAGACCCTGGCCTTCAGAGAATCCTGGTGATAGAATGATGGGTCACATGGAATACTCAGTCTTTCTTTGCCAATGTGGGCAATTTTCCAAAAGTAAAATGAAGAGAGGTTAATAAGTCTCCCATATTTAAATATATTTTATAGGTCATCTTTCAACTCCCAGACATATTGCTTTAATTGAAGTTTTTTCTCAAGTTTATTTATGTCTGAGATCACATAACAACATCGAAGAGCACATTATGAAGGAACTTTTTTTCATATTCTACTACGCAAACAACTGTGTTTTCATTTTTTCATATTTTCCATTTTTTCATATTTCCTGCTAATCTTTCTGCATGTGCATAATTTTTCACATAGTTATAATCAGACTTGTTTTAAAATGATAAGTATCGTAAGGCTAAGACTAATAATAAGTACAAAACACCAAATATTTCTAGCTTTTATAATAATATGCTCATTTTTTTCCTGAAGGCCTAGGGCTTTAATTGCTGGACCTTGAGTAAAATCTAGAGGTGTAAACTATTAAGGAAGAAAAAATGAGAATATCTGGTAAACTATACTCATACCTGTACAGAAAGACATTTTACTTGTTTCTATTTTAGACAGGTTCCTACGAGTCCCAAAAGATAAAACCTCTCTGCCCCAGTTCCCTTAAGATCTGGCTTTGCCCAGAAACAATAGTCAATCCTCCAGGTTCCGTGTCTGCACATTTGTTTACTTGCTAAAACTTATTTGCAATCCCAAAATCAATATTCTTGGCACTTGTGCAGTCATTTTCGGACATGCAGATGTGCAGAGCATCGAACAATTTGAGTCACCCAATATGCACGTTCCCAGTTGAGGTTGAACGAGGCAACGCTCTTTTTTCTGGTTTCAGCTCTCAGACAGTAAACAAGTGACTTTTTGCAGTCTCTTTAATTCCATATTATTCATTTCTTTGTACATTTTGTTAGTGATTTCACTGTTTAAAATGACCCCAAGCATAGTGCTGGTGTGTTGTCCATTGCCCCTAAGTGCAAGAATGCCATGCTGTACCTTACAGAGAAAATACGTGTGTTACATAAGCTTCATTCAGTCATGGATTATAGTGCTGCTGGCTGTGAGTTCAATATCAGTGCATCAACTATGTATTTTAAATAAGGTACCTTTAAACAGAAGCACACATTGTGTGACCAGAAGCTCATGGGAGCCTGACTGTATTCTCTCTAGGCATGATGGTTCAGCATCCATGAATTCAGTCTTCGTATTCCCAGCAACTATAAAATATGACCACTGTAAATTACGAGAATCGGCTCTATAAACTTCATGGACAAGTGCATTTTTCAAGAGAGAAAGAACTGTGACTTTTATCAGATTCTCAAGGGAACATTTAAAATGATTTAAAAAAATAAATAAAATGATTTAAGCATTGATTCAGACTCTCCATGAGAAAAATGATGCTGCTCCTATTGAGTGGACTCAGTGAATGGATGGCTCAGCTCCAAGACCACATGGGCTGCCATCTTGATCTGGGTTCATCCTAAGGGAATGAAGAACAAGGGCTTTCAAAGTCAGGCTAAATCAGTTGTATTTCAAAGACTTGGGTTTAGAGGGCACTCTAAACCAGCTTGGAGGAATGATATGTTTTAGAAGCCTAAGGAAACTGAGCATTCCAAACATCACTTTCCTCATATAGACGGAACATCTTTTATATGTAAAACTTTAGAACATAACAATAGCTGCTGTTCACTGAATGCTTATTAAGTACTAGTACTATTGCATATAACACTTTTTTTTTAAGATTTATATATTTATTTATACAAGCACTGGGTACAGTCAGAGGCACGGGAGGGTGAGAGAATTCACCAGAGCCAGAGCGGAGAGTAGAACAGGCAGACTGACGAAGTACACTGCTGAGGGGAGCAGTGGGCGGCAGGAGAGGTCTACGTGCCTGCATATAACACTTTCAACCACTTCAGGAAAGAAAGCCTAACTAGAGCTAATTAACAGATGAGGAAACTGAGGCTTGACCAGGTCACCCAGATGTGGTCGGAAGTGAGGCTGAGATTGGCTCTGCAGGACTTCAAATCCCAGACTCTTAGCTGCTGGGTTAAAGTTAAGCTGCACAGTGGGATGATCACTGTTGCCTTGATTCTCCACCCAAGTCCTTTTACCATCAGAAGCCCCAGTATCTTCAAAGTGTGATTCACTTCACTAACATCTGTTCCACATACACTTCTCAGAAACCCACCAGCCAGGGTAGAGAGAAGCGTGACAATGCACTCCAGGATGATCTTTGTCTTTTCTCATATCAAGTTGAGGTGGCAAATTCTATGAGTTTCTAATAATAGGTGGCAAATTCTAGGAGTTTCTAAAAATAGTATAGGGACTTCTACTTTGCCAGTGAAGGGATTATTCTGACCTTTTGCCTGCGGAGCCCCACCACCCGAGGGTGACAATTTCACTGCTTTGCATGACATTTGGCTTCCCTCACATGTGGCCTGTAGGATTATACTTACAGGAAGTCAGAGAGAACCTCTAACCTCCTGTGCTATTTATTGCTTTTCATTCTCTTTCTCTTCTACGCTTTACCCTCCCTTTGGTTTCGTGAGTCTTTGAGAATCTTCATGAAACCCCCTCTCCCTGCTAGTAACCACAGTCAGTGTGTAGTGGGAACGTGTGTGCTGGGGAAGAGGTTACTGGTGACAGGACCTGACTCCTCTCCCTGAGCCTGGCACCCCTCTCTTTGCTAGTCCCCCACTTTAGAAGTAGAATTGCTCCCAATATCCAATGCCAGTTCTTCCAGGGAGGTGCTGCCTGAAGAAAGTCATTCAATAGTATCATGTGCCTCCATGCCCCAGTCTATAAAAAGCACAGGTGTTGTGAGGATGACTTACTGTCCATAGGTGTTTTGAGATCATCAAATGAAAGGCTTTCTGTAGGTGAGTATCGTTAGGAGCAGGATTCTGCTCTTCAGCTGTCAGTATCCCTGCTTTTCATGCCTGGCACACTCTTCTGGGAGAGAAGTGTACATTGTTGGTCAGGCAAATGTGAAATAGGTGTACATTGTTGGTCAAATGTGAAATAAGTGTACATTGTTGGTCAGGCAAATGTGAAATAGGACCATTACTCAGGGCAGAGAGCGAAATTTTAACATGGGTTGTGTAGAGCTATACATTCTGCTGATAGAATGAATGTTTATGTTAAATGCAAAGTTGGGGGATGGGGGGAGTCAAGCAGTGGAAACACAGCCAAGTAAACAGCCTTCGCAAAATCTTGCAAAGGTATGGGTAGTGCTTCAGATACCCTTTCTTCCAGCATTTGTGCCCTTATGATTTAGACTGGTTAGAGCAGTGTCCACGAGTGGATTCTGATAGAAGTGGAAATCATGTGGAGGTATTCAACTCATGGACACCTAAAGCAGTTCTAAACTAGTCTCCTCACCTGCTGAGAAAGGCTGGCTTCCTCTGTCCCGAGCAGGGATTACACATGAACACCCACCTGATCCTGTTCTTCCCTTGTGCTCTCTTCTTTCACCAAGAACACTGTCCCTGGTAAGAAATCCCCCATCAGTTACTCAGCCAGCACCTCTGCCTTCCTATCATCTCTCGGGTGATTCTTCTAGGATTATAAGAGCTCCCAGAATATTTCCCACTTCCTTTCTGTCCTTAAACTAAGAAAGCTGCTGTGATTAGAGAGACTTTGGTGGGATTATGGTGTCCAAATACCAAAACCATGAAGAGCATGGGATCTGAAGACAGGACAACTCAATTCAAACCCTGGTTCTACTACATACTAGCTGTGTGTCCTTGGGCAAGTCTCTTAACCTCTCTGTGTCCTTGTTTCCTCACTCCTAGGAGGACAAAAAGGTTAAATGAGAGACTGTCGTAGTGCCTGACACAGTCTGTGCTCCTTTCAGGGGAAAACATGCTTTTTTTGATGTGGTTTTCTAATACCAAAATGTTCGGATTTGCAACTTTTCCTGGAGAAAAGATAAAGTATTTTGATTGCTGTTTAATAAACAAGAACCTGGATCTTGTTTAATAAACAAGACCTAGAAAGTTATGACTTGCTTACATAAGAGTAAATGTATTCTCTGTGCCAAGAAAGGAGAGGGGCAACTATGATGGGTGATGATTCTACCTTTAGAAGCTAATTTTCCTGTCTTCCCTCTTGGCCATGTGAATTATGCTGGGCTCATGACAGGAAAATCCAAGGGGAGAGGGGTACTGATTTTTTTAGGAACATTCTTGTCTTACTTTCCACTTGATCAGTGGGCCTGATGCCTCTTGCTGGGTTAGCCTCAGCAGTAGTATTTCTCCTCTGGATATATTTTCTTCTCTGTTTTCTCCAGACCCTTCAGAATTATTCAGGATAAAGCCTCTGCTCAAAACTAAGTGAAGGGCATCAACTCTGTTGCCTGTGCCCACCTCACCCACCCTGTGAGGGGGACCGTGGCCCTGATTCTTGGAGAGCAGCTTGGAACAGACCTGTTTCCTTACTGGTAAAGTTGAGATTCCTCATCTATAAGAGGGGCTGATGTGAACTGAGGAGGGCAAAGAGGCCCAACCAAGGCTTCACGCCGGGCTGCTCTGCTTTCTAGCTCCCTCTGAGCCACAGCTGCACTCCTGATGCACATTTGAACTTTGAAACTGCAATTTCTGAAAACATAGCTACAAACGTACTACTTAAAAAAAGAAATCCCACAGCACCCAGCCACAGATTTTGGTCAAAAGAGTATAGACTGTGGGGTTAGCTGGATCTCATGGTCACCAAAGAGCCCTTGAAATGGTTTCTGAGGTGGTGAGAGCTGTCATCACAGCAGTGAGGGCCCCCCAACCCCAGGGCTGTAGGTTCAGATCAACCATACCTCCCACCCCCAGACCCTTAGCTCCACCTTTGGTGGCTTAGACCTAGAACCAAATTGTAGTTCTGTTAAATGTCTGCCTTTTCAGGAACTAGAAAAGGAGAAGGCAACCAGTGCTATGGCTTAAATGTGTGACCTACGAGTTCTTATGTTGAAGTCCTAATCCAGTGTGGTATTGGGAGGTGCTTAAGGCCTGCAGGTGATAGAAGAGACCCCATAGAGCCCCCCAGTCCCTTCCACTGGATGAGGACACTGGGAGAAGTCTGTGACCTGGAAGAGGACCTCACCCCACCATGACCTCAGCTAACAAGCCTCCAAAACTGTGAGCAATACATTTCTGTTGTTTATAAGTCATCCAGATGGTGTGATTTTGTTACAGCAACTCAAATAGTTAAGAAAATCAGCAATGTCTGGAGCTCTCAGATGAACCTCCATTGAGAAAATATCTATCACTACGGGGAAGAGTTATGTGTTTGGAGGAGAGAAATGTCATACTGCCTGTAGCGCCATACTCATATTTCTGTATACATAACAATCACTTGTTTTTGTGATTAGTTCTGTCACTTATTTCAGAAGAAATTCTGGAAAATGCAGAAAAGGACAAAGGGGAAAGTGAGCCTCGGCCTCATTCCTTAACCGGTTCTATCACCTTGGAAAAGTCATTTGACTTCTTTGGACTCCAATGTCATCACCTATGAAAGGGTGGCATTACTGGGATGCACTCGGAGGTTTTTCTGGCTTGATGTCCCGTAGAATGTTAGAATCTAAAATCGCCGGCCTCCAGCAGGATATTGAGAACTCACCGCTAGCCAGTGGCCGGGGCTCCCGGTCAGACGACTCTGTGGCGACCAAGTACCCTGAGAGCATTTGCATGGCTTGAAACTAGCATGGAATCTTCTTAACATTTCCTTGCACATCCTGCCAGGTGCCTCAGGTCTGTTGCAATCACCTTGTGTGTCAGAGGAAGGGCACCACTCAGCCTGGGGCTCAGGAGAGCTGGGGTGAACTCTGGCCCTTTCTCCAGATTCTAGACATCTTGGGGCCTTAATGCAAGGTCTCTCATGTCCCTGGGCCTCAGGTTTCCCATCTATTAAAAGGGAAAACTAATGTCTGCTTTCCCTGAGCCTCCAGAGTCACTAAATCAATGAGCAAATGGACACAGGTGCATTTAGGAAAAAACACAGGCAACATGGAAAGGGATATTGTGAGAGCCTGGCTGCTAAATGGAACGTGGAGCTTCAGCCTGTGCTCAGAGAGGGGCAGTCTAACCACCATAATCGAGAGCTCAAATAAACATCAGCAAACTTACTAAACAGGTGAATGGGAAATAGACAGGCACTTTCAACCCTGGCTTTCGGTAAATGTTAGCATTACAGCCGCAAAGCAGGCAGTGCTTCGAGAGCAGGTGGGAGACGAGGAGAGGAGGCTTCCTGGCCCCTGCCCTTCACCTTGGTCACTGACTCAGTGTGAAACAGCGCCTGCAGGGAGGAGGAGAGTTCTCATCCTAGTTCACAGATCAGCCTGTGGCCACAGTGGGGGCAGTGAGCTGTGAGCTGAGTTCACGGCAAAAGATGACTAAACAGCCTCTCATCATTAATAACAATAATACTTGGCATTTATCTAGTTCTTTATGTTTTCAAAGTGCTTTACAATCATTAATTAGTTAACTAGCACTCACCACCACTCCGCCGTCTGCCTGCTGTGCTGAGCAGACAAAAGAGCTAGGTGGGGCCCCTCCTGTTTGCCAGGGGAATGCAGAGCTGGGGAAAGTGAGGGCCTGGGGGCACGTGGGGTGAAGAGTGTATGTGGGGGGATGGGAATTAACATCAGAGCCTAAATTTGGAAGGAGACATTTATGAATCAGTGCTAATCGATGTGGGTATAGTCCTTGACAAGGATGTCAAGCACACAGGCTGGGACTAGCTCTGCCCTTGAACCACCAGCTTCCATTCTAGGTGGGTTAAGGATGGTACCTCAGAGGGGTTTAGGATTCCCTAAAAAACAGATCACTCTGCCCCTGGCCTACCAAACTACTGCAGGAAATAGGCAGCACCTGTGCCCTTCATAGTCTGCCTTGAACCTTCTATAGAAAATGACACCCCCCACCCCTGCTCTTCAGAATGTTTCTGTATTTGGGTATTGTTGTTACTAAACTCCAGGGCTCTGTGCACCACCAAGATCCAGACCTGCTGGAACTGTCCATCCCACTTGCACTGGATACTTGGAGATTAACCACGCAAAGGGTTAAACACACGGTGTCTCCTGGACACTCAACAGAGATGCTGATGCTGATGGAGATGGCGACTGGTGAGGCCAGGTGAGCTTTCTCTCCTTCACCTGTTTCTTGAACTTTAAATGGTGGTGGGGAAAAGTGCAACTAAGTAATTTGGGTGAGATGAAGCAGCAGAGACATGAGTGTAATCAATAAGCCGACGTACCAATCGTTAGCTCCCTGCTTATATGGAAATCTGATAACTGTTGTATGTAGAGAGTAGAAACCCAAGTCATAAGTCAAATAAGTGACCAGAAGAAAGCGATTAGTCATCTTTCTTCATGAGTGATCACAATACTTCTGAAGCTTCTCCACCTGTAACTTGCAATTTAGGGCCTTGTCTAATGACAGGGTGAGTTCCTCTTATTGATCTCCAGACTTCTTAGTAAATTAAATGGCAGGCACACAAAGAGGCGAGGGACAGGCGTGTGGCAGCCGCTTCACAACTCTTTGAATGAGATTCTCATAAAGTCTGTGGGTCTGGGCTGCCCAGGAACGCCAGAACTGACTGGCCTGTGGCTGGCAGAGCCTTCTGGGGCCAGTCCCTTGTGGTGAGATATGCATAATCTGCTGATTAGCCTTGATTTATGGCCCTCCTCACGCCCTTGGGCTGGATCTTGTCAGATCTCAGGAACTAAAAGCAAGGCAAGGGCTTGGCTTAAACTTGGCTGGAAGACCCAGAAATGATAATAATAATTAACACAGCTCAACTTCCACTTGCACGATAAACAGTAATTAATGTGCAAGCAGCTCAGTGAGGCATCCACATTTAGATTATGAGCCTTACTTTGCAGACAGGGAAACTGAGGCCAGGAGGTTAAGTGTTTTTTTTTTTTTTTTTCCAAGGCCACACAGGGACTCAGTATCATCCCAGAAATTAGAGTATAGGTTTCCTTGTCTCAAAGTCTGAGGCTTGGCTCACACCTATCCATCAACAAAGACAGGAACATTCTCAAACTTACACACATAACCCTAAAAGGCATTTCTCCGGGGTACAAGAAACAATGATAAGTGGAGTTGGCCCCTCCTGTCCAGACCAAGTCAATCACCCGCTGTTTGGGGACAGTTTCTAAAGCAGACAGGAACTGGCAGAGCGGGGTCCTCTCTGTATAAGGAAAGGCAGTTCTCCTGACATAGCAGCTGCCTGTGACCGTCGGTCTTTTCCACTTCCTGCCTGCCCGCATTACTGCAGTTTGATCTAAGGAGGTTCTAGGGTTAATTGCCTTAACTTGTTATAAGCTAAAGAACTGGAGATGTTTTTCTCTCACTTTAGACACTACCTCAGAATCACCTTTCCTTATGTTTACCTTGCTCACTTGTTGATTATCATAAAGCTTGTTTACTTACAAACTCCAAGGACTGAAGTATGCCACTCAGATATTCAGATATATAATAACTCGTAAATTCAACAGAGAATGAACAAAATATAACTACCAAACAACTTTTTGTTTTCGGGAAGATTATTATTATTATTTTTAAAGATTTATTTATTTATACAAGAACTGGGGTACAGTCCAGATGCATGGGAGGGTGAGAGGATTCACCAGACACAGAGCGGGGAACAGAACAGGCAGACAAATGAAATACACTGCTGAGGGGAGCAGCAGGAGAGGCAGGAGAGGTCAGCTGCGCCATGTGGGACCTGTGCCGGCCGGCCGGGATTGAACCAGCGCTGCAGAGGCTGCGGAGAGCTTCACAGCACTGCGCTCATCTGCCTGCGCCACCAGAGGAGGCCCAGGAAGATTATTTTTTTAATGCAGTTGTATAAAGGAGAAATTTATTCTCTTAAAGGTCAGTGACATTCAAACTAGCTTAGCTAGAGGATTCCAGGGATAGCTGCAACAAAATTGGACTCCTCTCTCTTGGCCTATATTGTCACTTGAGTTCAGGCTGACTTCCTCCTGTGTAGTGGCCCCCAGGTGAAGAGCCTTCTTCACTGAGCACACAGGTGCAAAGTCCCAGGATTGACCAAGGCTGGCCCACAGGGCCCCAGACCTCTCTCTGAGGTCACTGTGATAGGACATGGGTCACTCCCAGTTTAAGCCAAGGTTGCAGGCTCACCCAACAAGGGGGGTAGGTGTGGGGTTGGCTCCGCATAGAACACAAAGGTTGAGTGTGGGGGAGGTGTGGTTCCCTAAAGGAAAATTGGGGTGTTAATTTGCAAAAGAAGGGAAAGGATATAAGTCAGGTAAAAAGCATGGCACAATTTAAAAGTCAACATATTACCACATACATTAATGGAATATTCTTCTACAAGCTAGTTCCATTATCACTTATAAAACTCTTGTTTGTCCCTCAAATACTATTGCTATTAAGTACCTTGAGGGACTTAAAAGCAAATATGACTGATTCTCCTACTAATTTGAGTATCTCCTGCTACTCCTATAGTCATGGCTCTCAAGACCACTCTCTAGAGCCGGGGAAGAAAGCCAGGGTAGACAAGAAGGCAAAAAACACATGAAGTCAACAAGAGCCTCGTTGTCAAAAAGATCTGGCAATAGGCCACAAGCCTGGTATATCTTGATTTTAACTTAGCATTTGACAAGATGTTTCCCAATAAACTTGCGCCTCTTTTGGATTTTCATGAGCAGCACAGATTACTTTTGTAACTAAAATGAAAAGCCTCAAATCCATAGAAAATAAGATTATAGACAAATGGGTAGATAGAGATAATACAGCAAGAGGTGCTGGTCGACCACTCTAGTTATGACATTATACCCAAAGTCTGTTACTGCAATGCAAATGCTAATGTTAAACCACAGTGTCTATGGCTGAGCTGGCCCCTGGCTGCTTGCTGTGAGCAATGTCTCCTGTAGCTGGGGCATCCGTGTTTACAGCCCTAGCACACCCCCTTGCCTGAGTAACTGTCAGAAAACCCCTGTCTGCCCCCATGCAGGGACACCTTGGACAGCTTATCCAAATTCATCCTGACTATTTCTTACTGTCTCTCACATCTGATCCTCTTGGTTGGCACAGGCATACTCTGTTTCTGAAGGTCCCATCTGCAGGCTAACACAACACAAGGGAATTACAGAGCAGAAAAAAAAACCTTCAAGTAGATATCTGCTGCCCTACAGGACACTGACATTCCTCGTCACCACTATCTCTTCCCAGTCCCACTCGCAAAGGACTGATTCACCATTATGTGGTCAGGGAGGATCACCTGTCCTAGAAGATTGTCCCACAACAACTTGCCTTCCATCTGAGGCCATCTTATGTAAGTAGAATCATATAATATTTGTCCTTTCAAGTCCTGTTAATTTCCTGAAACACAGGATTCATCCTTGTGTAGCATGTATCAGAATTTCATTCCTTTCTATGACTGAATAATATTCTATTGTATGGCTACACCATGTTGTGTTCATCCATTCTTCTGTCGATAGCTACTTGGGTTATGTCCACTTTTTAATTACTGTGAATAATGCTGCATTGCTGTTCGAGTCCTTGCTTTCAAACATTTTGGGTCTATTCTGAGATGACATTTACTGGACCAGATGGTAGTTCCAGGTCTAACCTTTTAAGAAACCATCTAATAGTTTGTAATTGTGCTTTTTTTTTAAAGATTTATTTTATTTATTTACGCATACAAGAGCTGGGGTGTAGGCCAGAGGTGTGGGGGTGGTGAGAGGATTCAGAGACAGAGTGGGGAAAAGAACAGATAGACTGACTGAAATACACTGCTGAGGGGAGCAGCAGGGGAGACAGGAGAGGTCTTCTGCGTCATGTGTGTTGATCCCTGGCCAGGGATTGAATTCATGCTGCAGTGGCTGGTGATAGTTTGATAGTGCTGAGACTTAAACCCTGTGCCACCAGGGAGGCCCCTGTAATTGTGTTTTTTTTTTTTAATGTTTTTTTTTTTTTTAAGATTAATTTTTATTTATTTATTTATACAAGCACTGGGTACAGTCAGAAGCGTGGGAGGGTGAGAGAATTCACCAGAGCCAGAGCGGGGAGCAGAGCAGGCAGAAGGACCGAAGTACACTGCTGAGGGGAGCAGCGGGCGGCAGGAGAGGTCTGCGCGCCATGTGGGACCCTCCTCCCATGGCCGGGGAGCAGCCGGGGATCGAACCGGCGCCGCAGAGTGGGCAGCTTCGCAACCCAGCGCTCAACCGCTGCGCCAGCGGGGAGGCCCTGTAATTGTGTTTTGATGGGAATGCTCACCCTATGCTTTCTTGGGTGATGGTTGGGATTTTGAGATGGGAGTAGAGGTGAATAATTGCTGCAGTGTGAAATCAGGGCAAAGGATCTGAGAAAAGCATGGCTATCCCTGGGGCACTCTCCAGCCTTCAGTGCTGACAGCCTGTCCCAGATACTTTCCTTATCAGGGTGGTTGTCACATGGAGAGAATTCAGAAAACCATTTGACAAAAAATTACTCATTGTTGTCCTCTGACCGGGAGGGCAAACATCAGGGACCATCACAGAGGACAGGGAAATGGCTTCTTAGAATATATCACTAAACAGGGCCTCCCTGGTGGCGTGAGGGATTAAGATGCAACCTATGAAGCTATTCACAGCCACCGCAGCACAAGTTCGATCCCTGGTCAGGGAGGTGACCATGGCACAGCAGACCCCTCATGTCTCGCCTGCTTCTCCCCTCAGCCGTGTATTTCAGTTGATCTGCCTGTTCTGCTCCCCACTCTGTCTCCGGTGAATCTTCTCACCCCCCACACCTCTCTGGTCTGCACCTCGGTTCTTTTATGCATAAATAAATCTTTAAAAAAAAGGAATATATCACTAAACAGAAAATGCATCACATATATCACATAAGCAGAAATACATCATATAAACCAAAAGAGCACATAGTATAGATTAAATAACAATAAGATGAACGCCAACAAGTACACCGCTCTGCCTAAGAAGCAGAACATGATTGATCTGTTTGAAGACTTTGTTCATCTTTTCCTGAGGACATTTTCATTCTATGTCTCACAGGTAACCACTATCCTGAAAGTTGTCCATCATTCCTGTCCATCATTCCTGTTTATTTTTTCCTTTGTTGTTTCCCATACAGAGCCGGCCCTCAGTAGCGTGGGCTCTACATCGTCAGATCCAACCAATCTGGGATGGAAATAACACTGCATAGCATTACCTATGCAAGCCTATGAAGGTTGCAGCTGAGTGAACATGCACTTTTTTCCTTGTCATTATTCCCTAAACAATGCAATGCAACAATTACTTACATAGCATCTATGCTGCATAAAACATTAGTACTGTAGAGATAATGTAAAGTATACCAGAGGTTACATGTGAACACTATGCCATTTTACATAAGAAACTTGAACCTATTCAGATTTTGTTATCTGCAGGGGGTACTGGAACCAATCCCCCTCAGATACTGAGGGACGATGGTACACATATAATCTTACATAATACGTTGTCCAATTTTGTGTGTTTTTGGATCTCACATAAGTAAAATCATCTGGTATGTATTTTTCTGTGACTTGCTTTTTTCATGCATCATTATACTTTTGAGACTCATCCATACTGAAATGTGTAGCTGTAGCACATTAATTTTGACCGCTGTGTTGTGGTTTCCATTTTATGCACATCTCTTCTACTGAAGATAGGCCCTGCAGGCCTTAAAAATTCATTCTAATCAAAGTTTTTATCCTCACTAAATTATTTTAATTGTCTATCTTCCTACATATGTTAGTTTGGTCTCAAGATTGTGAGCACAAAGGGACTGTTTCCATGACTTTTTTCTTTTGTTGGCTTAATAAACACTGAGTGATCATACCCCAGCACCGACATACTTTTTCTGAGCACTAACTCCCTCTGACCTTGTGGAGTCATACTTAAACTCTTGACATAACTTCCCATTAGAGCTGATTGGGCCGGGGCAGATATTTGATTCAAACTGGGCCAATCAGATGTGCTCTCTTGAGAATGTTGACCTAGTACCAAAAGAGGGCCTTCTTCTGTGTCTTTGTGGTGGACCCTATAAAAGTGGATATTTGGGAGACTGGTTGGCTGTGTTTTTCTAACTGTGTGTGTAGAGGGGGATGACTAGGGTACACATTAGATGACTGAAGAGGATGTATAGATTTTTTTTTAAAGATTTATTTATTTATTATTTATACATGCACTGGGTACAGTCAGAAGCGTGGGAGGGTGAGAGAATTCACCAGAGCCAGAGTGGGGAGCAGAGCAGGCAGAAGGACCGAAGTACACTGCCGAGAGGAGCAGCGGGCAGCAGGAGAGGTCTCCGTGCCATGCGGGACCCTCCTCTGGTGGCTGGGGAGCAGCCGGGGATTGAACCAGCGCTGCCGAAGCTGCGGGCAGCTTCGCAACCCAGCGCTCAATGACTACGCCACTGGGGAGGCCCTAGATTTTTTTTTAAGGGGAGTAGGCCAGCAGTGTTAAAAATCTTCCAGGTCTCAGACTGCCCTTCTCAGACACCTGATCCTTCGGTCCTATTCAATCCTTCTGCTGGGATTCCCTAATAACTTGAACTTTTTATTTTAAATTAGTTTCAGTTGTTTCCTATTACTTTTAATCAAAGATCCTAACTTCAATTTGCTCCTCCCAGCCATTCAGAACTACAGAGCTGTCTGAGGACCCGGCTAACTCAAGAATGAGTTAAATTCTTTCCCTGCCTGAGTAGTGATAGGGAATTCTCCACTTCTAGAGGCAGCTGGTTTCTGAGAGTTAAACAATGGAGCGACATTTAGCTGCTATGCTAGTTTTAGGTCACCCAAGTATAAAGTAGCTATACTAGTTTTATCTCATTATTTTGATTAACTCTTAGAACTGACTGAAAAATTTTGCTCTTCCTAAAAAAATAGTATGACAAAAGTACCCCTTGACTACTCTCAGGTGACAGGAGCAGAGGGGGGTGGGGTTGGGTAAACCATGAATAAACGAATTTTACAGGTAGTTTCCTAAGCCTTATCTAAACTCTTTATCTTGGCCAATAGCTTCCTCATCTGCCTTTTACCAGAGCTGTTGACAAGAAGCAAATGGACTGTGACAAGTTTTTATCTCCTTTTATTTCCTTTACACACCTCCAGTGGAGATGCTAATGAACAATGAAGAGGAAAAAAAAAAAGACAGGTGGCAGGAGGGCAAAGGGAAGAAACCAAAGCCCCGATAGTCTGAGCACTTTGGAGACAGCTCTCTAGAGTTGTCCTAAAGCACTGGGGGGGCTTTGGGGACATATGTCACTGAAGGTGGGTAAGAGAGACGACAGGAGGCCAGGGCATGAATGTACCTAGTGATCTCACTCCACGTTTTACGTGGCCACCTCTCCAAAGCCTGGCTCACTGCATTTACTAGATAACATGACACACTCCTTCTAGGTGTTTGGGATTCTGAAGATGTGGCCCTCACTCACTAAATGGCAGCGAGACACTCTTTCCTCTTAAGTTTCCTTTTGCTTAAAATCTCTTACCAGTCTGTGCAGCCCCAAAAGCGTCAGTTTTTATTCTAGTCTCTGCCAAGTGGTGAAGGTAGCTCTGAACCCCACCCCCACCCCATCTCACTTTAGAGGTAGCCATTCAGCTTTGATGTGTAATTTGAGGCAAGCTATCTTCTGCCTCCCCTTTCTTTTTTCTCTGAAAACCACTGTATAGCCACAAAGCTGCAGCACAGTGGGGAGGATGGTTGTCCTGCAGCGCCATCTTAGAAAGGGTGGGGGAGGATTCAGTTGCTTAAACCTCAGCCAACTAAATCAGATAATTTCAAATGTAACATTTCAAACTTGCTCTCAGAAACTGTTGGGTATCTGTTGCTGAGACCTTGAATTTGGTGGGTAATAATACCAGAACAGAAGATTGTGAGCAGAGGAAGACAATGGTGTTTCATTATTCACGGAAACATGCTTCTGGTGTGCTTCAGTTTGAGCTTTTGATGAACAGAAAATGTGCTCTGAACTTATTTTCCTTTTTGTGAAATCCTGACACAGCATTTCTGGTTTCAAAGGAAGTTGTATAAAAAGACCCACAGAAATCCCACAAAATGAGACCACCTTAAAATCAAGTTTACTGGCTAAATGGGATTAAGCTAGAGTTGTGTTTTTAAAGAATAAACCAGAAAAAACAAGTTTTTGCTGCATGGTGCCCACTTCTATCTAAACAGCTCTGAAGTCCAGATGCAAGCTGTCACTGGAGCATCTCTGGAGAGAGCGTGGGAAGTTAAAAGTCAGTGTTTTTGATTAATTAATAATCATCCTCAGCTGTGTTGGCAAATGATAAAAACAAATTGTCTGCCTTTAAAGTAAGGGTGGAAGATGTGTGCTCACCCAGAGCTGAGGGGGAAGGAGGCGCAGCTCTGTTGGCCTAGGTTGCCCTTGACTGGTCTGGCAGTGGCTGAACAAAAACAAAGCTGTGTGTCCTCTACCCTGTAAAGTCATGACAGCAACCAGAGCCTAGGCAGTCAGGGAGGGACGACAGTGTGGAAGGAATGGCCCAGAAGAGTATTTTATGGCTACCAAGTTATCTTCTAGAATAGCCCCACTAACCATTTACTGGAATAACTGTTTCTGTGTTTCATTGTGAAAATCATAGAGGAGTGAGTCAGCAGGCTCCAGCTGTGTGTGTGTGTGTGCACGTATGCATGCATGCGTGAGTGCGTGCGTGTGTGTGTGTGTGTGTGTGTGTGTGTGTGTGTACTGGGATGACGTGAAGTTTTATTGGTAAGAGAAATGCACTGACCCTGGTCTTTTTAGTTTTGCCCCCTATGAGCAAGACAATGACCCCATGTCATTCTTTCTTGAAGACTCTGGCTGCAGCTTAGAGCCAACTTTCTCCCTCTTGAGCCTGTAGTTCCTTGGCCTTGCTTCTCGTACAGGACTAACCACGTATCATCTGGTATCACAGTCATTCTTATTTCAGCAAGCATAGAGACGGTTTGCCTTTTTGGTAGTACCTGGTACAGATTTTGGGCAAAGGAGACACAACCCATCTTTAATACTGGGATGAGTGGAGGAAGGTGGAATTGACCAATGGACAGGTATTGAACACTATTCATTCTATCTTTCCTGCTGACTGTGGCCTTCTTCCCCTTTCTTCTGCCCCACAACCAGAGGTTCTGATTAACTTTTGCCTATTCTAATGTATTGGTCTAAAATAATCCCCACTTCCTACCTGCTGCTGCTTTAATCTATCCTATACACTCAATCAGCTAGCTTCCATTCCACCCAGGCTCCAAATTTTCAGTGCTCCTTTCTTTTTTTTTTTTAAGATTTATTTATTTATACAAGCACTGGGTACAGTCAGAAGCGCGGGAGGGTGAGAGAATTCACCAGAGTCAGAGCAGGGAACAGAACAGGCAGACTAACGAAGCACACAGCTGAGGGGAGCAGCAGGTGTGGCAGCAGAAGTCTGCGTGCCATGTGGGACCCTCGCAGGGGGCCGGGGATTGGCACTGCAGAGGCTGCGGGCAGCTTCGCAGCCCAGCGCTCAACCACTGTGCCACCTGGGAGGCCCTGTGCTCCCTTATTTCTTACCAAATAACCACAGTGCTTCCTATGACTCTAGAGCCCTCATACTGTGCACGCAGATTATTTCCATCCTAGCTCGTACTACCTCTCGTGTGTCAAATGTCCAACACACATTTTCTCTAAAAATTCATACTCAGTTTTCTTTTTCTCTTCCCTGGGGTAAAACCCCAGTTAGACTTCAAGGCTCATATCAAATGCTTCTTCTTCCATGAAGTATTTGATTTCATCTATTGAGTATTATTTTCCTTCCCTGATCAGCATTATGTTCTCAGTCTTCTTTGCTTTGTGTTCTAGACTATTTATATGCTGGTCTAATTCTTAGATTAGAGTCCCATGGGGCAGAAAGGTCAAGTTCATCTTTGTCTCAGAGGTGGAGGGAGAGTGCTGGGGGCCTGGCAATCCCACTTGCTGCTGAATTATACTCAGTGGGAACCAAAGAACAAGCTTCTCCTAATGGGAGTCTGCAGTCGAAGGTTGACAGGCAACACCAGGGGCACTGCAGCCCCTCATTTAAGACCTTGGTGCCTAGATAAACACAAAACAGCCACAACTCTGACACAAATATTCACCTATATTAGTTGGCTACTGCTGCATAACAAATTACCACCAACTTAGTGGCTTAAAACAATACCCATTCATTAGCTCTCAGCTCTATAAATCACAAGCCTGGCACCACATGGAGGCTTGGAAGTCAGTCCTCTTTAAGTTCATTCTCTCTCTGTTCTTTTTTTTAATTATTAATATTTTGAAAGGACAGGTTTATTAGGAAAAGGAGAATAAGAAAAAAGAGGCACCTGCATAGGCCCAGGTGGGCAGAGTTTAAGCTCCTT
The DNA here is from genome assembly GCF_964194135.1 of Talpa europaea. Taxonomy (NCBI): domain Eukaryota; kingdom Metazoa; phylum Chordata; class Mammalia; order Eulipotyphla; family Talpidae; genus Talpa; species Talpa europaea. The sequence continues at coordinate 45,147,212 of NC_140068.1, read as the reverse complement.
CTTCTTTATTGCTGATAGAATTTAGTTTCCTGTGGTCATTAGGACTGAGGTTCTGCAATGATTACGTCAGGTCCACTAGGACAATCTCCCTTTCTAAAGATTGTGCCATAAGACATAACTTAAACATAAGGGTAAAAATCCATCATCTTCACCAGGTGTATACAAAAGGGGAACAGGAAGTCTTGTGTGTGCCTTCGAATCCTGCCAAGCATATCATCTTAAGTGTCAATTTGAGGCATTGATGAGAGATTTGAAGCCAAATCAATTTTGTGGGCAAATGGTGGCTGGAGAGGTCACCACGTTTCTCAGTGACTATAGAAACACATTGCAGAGAAAGGGAAATTTAAGAGCCTTTAAAAATCTGGGAAGGCTCTAGAATTCCTCAAAGAATTGCTAGAAATGCCTTGATGGTATGAGAAGGGGAGGATTTTCCAGGCAGAGAACGGGGATGAGGAAGATGGCCCAGGAGTTGATAGAGAAACTGAGCCTGAAGGAGCCAGAGACCAGGGTAGCAGCAGGAGCAGTAAGGTAGGGGACATGCCTGGAAACCCCAAGTCAGGGTGCATGAAGTTTCTGGTGTAGCCAAGGCCAAGGGCATATAGGGGACCACTTTGATGGACATGCTGGAGCAAGTAAAGAGTTCAACTGGCCTGCTGGAGGCCAGCTGGAGGTGTGCAGTTCACAAGAAACCAAGGGATGGTGTGAAGGGAAACTGAGGAAGGCGAGGTCTTTGGCTATTAAACTGATCTGCAGACAACAGACAGTGTTAGGGCAAGATTCACAAATGAGTGTCACAAAGAGTTCATTATTTGTATAAGGAAGGTGTAGGGTAAAGAAAATGTCAGGTTTTCTGCCCTCCCGCCATCAGGATAGATGATGGATCCTTGCGGTCCTGAATGCATGCCTGATGGCGGGCACCTGGAGTAGGGTGTGGGCATAGGTAGATGGGATTCACCTGGGCTGAGACTGGGCTTTTAAGGGCGGCATCACGGGGACGCCAGCAGAAGCCGAAAGAGAAGCCGAGAAAGCAGCAGCAGAAGCCAAGAGAGAAGCAGAGAACGCAGGAGAGCCCAGATAGAGTGAGGATTTGCTGGGGGCTGGGAGGCCTGCCAGCCTCCCGGCCCCCCAGAACCCCTACCTGCCATATGCCTGGTGAACCCCAATAAAACACCTGCAAAAGCCACTAAGGACTCTGACTCCTCCTTTACCCAGTCTGCTGGATCCTAGAAAACCTGCTCAGCGGTCCTTCCTGCCCCTATAGAGGACATTTTCCCTGAGACCACACAGTGCAAGACACAGCTGAAGGCTGGCCCAGGAGGCACAAAGTCGCATCTTGGACCCAGTTTGCTGCTGAGTCATCTGTGACAGTGGACACCTTTCAATGCCTTTGTTTTCTGATCTATAAAATGGAGACTAACGACAACCCTGCCAGCTGCTCGGTTTAATTAGCGCATAGAAATTCTTTGCTGTCACTGGCTGCCAGGAGCATGTCTTTCTCCATTCCAGGCCTCTGCATTGTGGCTTCTGTTAGTGACTGGAGCTAATGATTCAGTGCTGAGGGGAGCTTAGTAAAAGCGTGAATTAGCTTGTAAAGGTCCACCCCTGGGTCAGGCTTGCACAGCGACCTCCTCCCAGGCTGGGCCCTGAGCCCAAGGAGAGTCACGGTGGATGTAAATCAGAGAGCAAGTCTTTTCAGGAGCTTCCCTCTAAGCCAAATAATAGTATCCTATTAAACTCCATTCTGAAGGAAGTCCTCCAGGGTTTCCAGGGTGAAGAAGTCTCCACATATTTAAACCATCATTCACTTTCAGACCCTGTCATTCATTTTGTCAGGTGAAGCCTAAATGTCACTGTTGAAAACTGTGTCAAACTGTCAGGCTACTAAAAAGCCTTTGAAATGAGAGCCAAGCATTAGCCTGTGCCTCGTATATCCCACAGACTTACTCCCGGTGGCAGAAGAGGTAAGAAGTAGTAGGATTCTTTCAACAGACCAAGTTCATTCCTACAGGGCCCAGAACAAGTATTAAAACTCTCAGGATAATATTAACCAGTCATCAATATGGCCTCGCTTTTTCCAGCCTCTAACAGGGTTTAGAAAGAGTTGAATTTCTTTTTAAAGACTTTGAAGAGCAGGCAGTGGGACTTGAACTGAGAAGAAAGGCAAAGTGAAAGGGTTTAATGACAGCTGCCACTTCCCCACAGAGCCCAGGACTAACTCCTCACAAAGACAAACCCTGGTGGTGGAGCAGAGACTGCCTGAGGACACACTAAAACTGAGAGCCGTGAAAACCGCCCATGAGATTTTGTTCCAAGCTGATGGGTACACAGTATCAGGAGATCCTTCAGTTCTGAATAGAAAGGTCCTCTGTGATGGAACACATCTCATGGCCTAGCAGTGCTCCACTGACTGACAAGCATCCCCTATGGCCCAGGGCGTGTCCAATTGGGGTCCCCTTAGCCCACTCTTGGGCTAAGCAGTTGGGCAGTGAGGTCCCAACGTGGGGTTACTCTCCGTATAACCTCCCCACCCCCATTCCCTGGACAGACCCAAGGCCTGCAGGCCTGTGCTAGGAAGTACTGAGTGGCCTGGGATAGGCCTACAAACCCTGTGACCATCTTTGCTCCAGCTAGACAGGGTCTTTTTTTAAAGATTTATTTATTTATGCATACAAGAGCTGGGGGTGTGGGGGGGGATGAGAGGCTAGGGGTGTGTGGGGGTGGTGAGAGGGTTCACCAGAGACCGAGTGGGCAACAGAACAGGCAAATTGACCGAAGTACACTGCTGAGGGGAGCAGCAGGAGAGTTAAGAGAGGTCTATGGGCCATGTGGGTTGCTCCCTGGCCAGCCAGGGGCAGGGGATAGAACTCATGCTAATGCTGCAGAGGCTGCGGACAACTTCATAGATTGCGCCTTAACCCTTTGCGCCACCAGGGAGGCCCTAAACAGGTCTGTCTTAATCCAGAGTTCAAGGTCTCCTGCAGAGCCTGAGGAGTATAGTGGCAGCCAGAGCTTGTGTTAGAAATGATCCTTCTTTGGCTTCTCTGTCTAACCTGCAAGTTCATTTCAGCATTTTTAAGAATTAAGGGATATCTGACCATATCTTCAATTTCTATTGGCATTGCCCACAGTGATTCTTGGTGGCTATATTGTTTCTGAACATATTACTTTTACAACCAGAATTCCATGACATTCTATGAGTAGCAAGGCCTTTTAAAAGAAAGACCTCCCTGAAGCTTGATGCTCTGGTTTCCTGACTTCCTTAGCTCAAAGGTTGGTTTGTAGGCAAGAATATTTCCACCAACTTTACCACTAAGGGGCTTGAGTGACTTTGGGCAAGTCACTGCACCACTTGGGCCTTGAATTTCCTCATTTAGATAATGAGAAAACTGGACAAGATGATCTCTAAGGTGGATTTGGCCTCCACATCTCATCAGCTTTGATCTAAACATGCTGGAACTTTCCTGGGGTGCTTGTTACTCATTCAGCAAATGTTTTTTTAGCAACTATCATGTGACAACTTCTGAGCTAGATCGTGGGGATATACTGTGAACAAGAGTGGCCACACTGTCCTCAAGGAGTTTATAGTCTGGTTTAAAAAAAAGTCACCAGACTCTGTTTTTAACACATAAACAGCAGATTCTTGAATGATGACCTCAAATGTTCTATTCAATGTCATTTTTTTATAACACTGATGAGAAAAAAGTTGATTCTGTCAAGGGCCACTATGTGGAGTTTGCATGTTCTCCCCACATCTATGGGGATTCTGTTTCTTCCCACATCCCAAAGACCACATTCAGTCCATTGCTGAGTGTCAACTGTCCCATCTCAGGGGGTATGGGTGTGTAGGGGCGCCTGCACTGGAAGGATATCTTGTGCTTCCCAGGTTGAAAATGAATGAATGAATGAATGAATGAATGAATGAATACAGATATTGTCTAATATTGGAAGTGTTTGGGGTCTTTATTTAGAACTTTGGTGATGTTCTTGCAACCAGAAAAATGTTGCAGGCACTATACTTGTTTATATCAAAGCAACCTATGATAAAATTTGGTTTTGTTATGTCATTTTGCTAAAATTTTAAGTTTCCAAGAATCTGTTGATGACGTTAAGTAACTGTACAACTGTTTTTTAAATTATGTGAGCTTAGTAGAGGTAGTAGAGACCATCATAAGGCTCACTCATTAGTTTTCCATCTTGCAGGGATCCCTTCATGTCCTAATGTCCAGTATTTTGAAAACTATTGTTTCATGTATTTGGTGTGTTTTTTGTAGGTGTTGTTTCAGACCAAAAGATAAATTTGGCCTCTGTTACTCCATGTTGGTCAAAAGCAGAAATCCTGCCAAATATTTTTGATCATATAAGCCAATACAAAAAACAAAAAAATTGAACCTGTCTCCCTCATCATATTTATTTGTAAGTTTAATACATAATATATACTTATAAGTAATAGTAAATATTAGTAATTTATTACTACTGCTATTAGAATATTAAAGCTGAATTTCTTTCTTTCTTAGATTAAAACACAGGTTTAGAGACAAGTTAAAATATTTTCTTCTTGCACTTCATTGGAGTATCCCTGAGGAGAAAGTGTGCAGCAAGTTCAGTACTCTGAAATATCATAATCAATTGAAAAAGATATCTAAGATACTTGGTGTGGGTAATTATACACTTGGTTCTAAAATAAATCAGAGATTGGTACTCTGTGGCTGATAGGAACTAAAACTTAAGTTTCTGTAAAAATCATTTAAAAAATTGCATCCTTTGTTTCAGGGCAAGACCCATGTGAAATGGATTGCCTGACTGTGGGTCCTCACCCATGTCCTTAAAAGGGACTTATAATGAGACTCAACTGCAGGCACACACAAAAAGGTTAATAAAGGTTTACAAAAGAAGGGGAAATGAAAAAACGAGTAACTCAGGGAGAGAGAGAGAGAAATTGGTGAATGCATCCTACCAGTTCTGCTGAGCTGGAACCCCAATAGCACACTGAGAGCCGGCGAAAAACCAAGGTCTCCCCAAGGCCCACATGTCTGGTTATACACCAAACCTGGCTGCTTAACTCCACCCTCAGTTCCCAGCAGTCCTCCCTTTGGGGATGATGACATGATAGGATTTGTGGTCCTTGGGTCTGGGATCTCTTTGGTCTGGGGTCGGGGTGGGGTCCATAAAACCTATATGTGGAGTTTGTTCAAGACATCCTTTCCCCCCAACACCTTGGTCCTGTTTGGCAATCCCTTTACATGGCCAGGCACATTTAAAAGTCAAAAGGGCCATAAATGTTAGCTGCCTACAACCAGTGAATGTGTGTGAGTGTGTGAGTGTGTGTGTGTGTGTGTGTGTGTTGGGGGGGGGGCGAGGAACCTTTGAATACTGCAGGTCCCTCGCAGGTGGGTCTTCACCACTGGTACCTGAAGGGAAAGGAAGTGGGCACTAGGCTTAGGTCTGCCTTTCCTTTCTGGAACTTAAGGAGACGCCAAGAGACCTGGCTCTTTCATTCCTTTCCTCAACCAGTGTGTTCAGCCTGCTTCTCGAGTTTGAATCCCCAGGCGGCACCAGCAGGGAGGCAGCTCCAGCAGGGAGGCAGCAGGGCGATGGGCCTGCGGAGCCGCTGGCAGAGCTCGCTTCGCTCACTTTCACTCTGCTGCTGCTGCTCCGACTGCGCAGGCCCCTCCCCGCGCTGCCGCCCCGGGCCGGCGCAGCAAACCAGCAGGAAATAGAAATGCAGGCAGAAAGGGTAAGAAAGAAACCTGTCCTTTCTCAGATAGGCGCTTCATTTCCACCCAGGTCGACTGCTTCAAAGGCAACTGCCTCACAGGGAGAGTTTGACCAAATCCGGTTTGCAGGTTTAAATAAGAACCTTTCTTATCTGTGAAACTGAGTCCTAGAAGGCGCTTCCCAGCACCCTCAAGTTCCTTTCTTTCCTACTCTGACAGTCCAGGGTATTCCAGCTGTCCCCCTGACTGCTGACACCACCCCCGCCTCACTCCCCAAAAGGAGGTTTAGTCAAGAAGCCCCGGACTGTTCTCCACTTGGACAATTTTGCAAACCTTTGCATAAGAGCAGATTGCACAAGCCTGTGTGCATGAGGCTGAGGGAAGAAAAAGGGAAGAGCATTTTCTGCTTATGACTGGGGGACCCCGTTATTCACTGGGCTGGGGTGTTTCAGCTGAGTTTTGTGGATTAGGAGGCCAAGTCACATCAGCACTAGAAACCTCCTTAGTCTCGGTCATATGGGCTGCCCACCTCTTCCCTGCAGCCCACACTGTTCCTTTAAGACACCCTCGGGGTTTCGTGCTTTCACAGAGCAAAGCTGTTCTGAGCTGCTCTTGGTCACACTCTGCTCCCACTGCCCCAGGGAATCTAAGAGGAGGCTGGGGCACCTCTCTGTGGCCCTGCTGCTGCAGCCAGCCACTTCCCCAGGCGGCAGGAAGCAAGACACACAGCAGAGCTGGCCTTGGTGTCTGGCAGTGGCGGGACTTCCCTCAGCCTAATGCTTCAGGGGAGGAATGTAGGTCCCGTGAAAGCCAGGGCAGTTGTGGAATGTGGGAGACAGTGAGTGCCATGTTCCCACACTGTAAGTCATGATGACACTGTTAAAAGCAACTGGTGGGCGGGGGAAAGTGAAAGAAAAAGAATAGGGGGAACAGAAACCCAAGTGAGACATACAGAAGAACCAAGCAAGAGTAACGGCCAAAGCATGAGCAGAGGCTGGGGGACAGGATGGGCCTGGAAGAGAATCAGGGAAAGGCCGTCAAATGAGACTGTGGGTGGGAGGAGAGATTAGACCAAGGAAAACACAAGGAGACATGAAGAAGAGAAGACATGATCATTTGTTTGAGGAAATGGCAGTAATCTGCCAACACACACACCCCAACAGACGGTGTGAGAGGCCAGGTGCAAGGTCACCCCTGGGTGCATCACCTTCAGAGCGCCCAGCGGAGATCAGTTCCCAGCATGAGATTGGTGTCTCTGGTCTCTCTGGTTGCTCAAGATCCATGTACATTCAAGCAGAAAGGGACTGTGAGACTTTTAGGAGAAAAGAAGGGGAATGTAAGCAGAGGGAAAGGATCAGGGAGACCCATAAACAAAGTCTTCTCCCTTTCATGAGTGAATCCCCAAGGTGACCTGCTCATGGTCTTGCAGGTGATGCCAGGACATAGAAGCCAAGGCTTTTGGCTTCCAGAAATTCACCATCAGGAGAAGGGACGAGATGTACACACACAAAACAGTAAGTAGCAATAATATTATTTGGACTTCTCAGAAAAACACAGTAAGAGATTGAGTCCTGGTTGAAAGAAAGAATAAAGAAGATAACCAAAGAACAGAGATACAGAAGGGCTTTCTTTGATAATGTTATCTTTTGGGGGGAAATGCAGGAATTAAATTAATTGATGTTGATGTAATTGGATGAAAAGTTTACAATTAGGCCAAGGTTACTCGGGCTGGACTCCAGTATACACAGGTTCCAAGTCAAAGTGAAAAACAAGAGGCATATCTGCCCTAGCCACTCCTCCGGGGGAACGGCGCTCCCTAGATTTGACATTCAACCCAATATCTGACATCTTTTTTTTCTATTTAATTGGTGCTCCTGCTTTTCATATTTAACATTAAAAGGCAACAAGGAAAGTTTAGGGAGATGGCCCTGGAGGAAGCGAGACTTGCCTTAGTGTGAGACAGATGTTGGAAGCCAACTTGAGATCAAAGCTCAGAAGAATAACTAAGGTTGGAGGGAGGCCAGGGAGGGGAAGAGGTTGGTTGTATATGTGTGAGTCAAAGAGGCAAGGGCATTCAACTTGCAATTGAGAAAAATGGATAGTGAAGGTGCTAATAATTACCACAACTAACCTTTATTGAGTGCAAACTGCATGCCAGGTGCTGTTCTAAGCACATTACAGCATTAGCTTACACAATCCTCACTACTACCCCATGAGGTATTTATTATTACTATTATTTGTATTTTATCCACAAAAAAACTCAGACAGAGATCAAGCAATTACAAAGTAAGTTAGCCTAGAACTCTCATAAAATTCTCTCTGAAGCCATGGAAAATTCAATGTCTGTTTCTTAGGCTGTAAATACTTGTTATCTAACCTGCTTAGAGAGGCATTGGAGATGATAAAGTCTTTGTGAAGAGACGGGCTGTGTTGGCATTATCTGTGAGGCAATGCTTTTTCTAGAGACACTGAATGTGTGCTCACTTTCTCACGCAATATCACAAAGACTTTAAGAAATTTACAGAGGCTCATCAAATAAAGAACCCTCCTCTGTGCTCACAATGGAAAATAATGTCAAGGGAATAGCTTCTACAGAGAAGAAAGGTCTCTTTCTGACATCCTCTACAGTTCTTTCAAGGTTTGGGGGGTGGCAGTTTTCTTTTTTGTAAAAATATTCCCTACTGAGAATAACTAGGTTCCTGCCCTCACCGGAGCCTCTCCCACACCAGAGCCTCTCCCAAATCATCTCAGATAGGGTTTTAAGTGTGAGAGGCAGCAGATAGAGAAATAGATAGCAAATACATCTGTTTTCACAAGAGCCTGTTGTTCTCTGTACTAACTGCTATAAAAACGACATGAAACTAGCCACACATTGGTTTTGGTTCTCGTGACTAAATCAAGGAATGTCAAGATGGTGCTGTGTCATTAGAAATGAAACCAGTTGTTAAACAAGAGAATAGAGCCGACATTTTAATATCCTTCACGATTTCATAGAAAAATCAGAGCAGAAACTTCAACACCCTAACCCTGAACACCTGCTGCTTAAGTTTGGTTCTGAACCAGTGAAACTTTTTTCTTGCAATGAAAACATGAGATGGGTGCTGACTTGCCCAACACTCACGGTGGCTGGGGAGCCTTCCTTCCACCTGCTGTCATGCTGGGTGGAAAAGGGGCTCCATCTTGGCTTTGACTGGACTGACTGTTCTTGGCACTTTATTTTTTTTTTAAGATTTATTTTATTTATTTATGCATACAAGAGCTGCGGAGTAGGCCAGAGGTGTGTGTGTGGGGTGAGAGGATTCACCAGAGACAGAGTGGGGAACAGAGCAGGTGGATCTACTGAAATACACTGCTGAGGGGAGCAGCAGGTAAGACAGGAGAGGTCTGCTGCGCCATGTGGGTCACTTCCCTGGCCAGGGATCGAACTTGTGCTGCAGTGGCTGCGACATCACTACCAGCTTCATAGTGCTGAGACTTAACCCCTTGCACCACCAGGGAGGCCCCTGTACTAGGCACTTTAGAACAAAAATGTGAGTGTTACCTGTTTCCAATATATGATTGTTACCTGTTTCCAATGGGTAGCCACATACATACATAGATATATCACATAAATTTAGATACATGAATTTGACCTTCCCTGAGACGTGGTCATCCACATCATTTTAGAAAATTGAGTGTTGGGCCTCCCCGGTGGCGCAGTGGTTGAGCGCTGGGTTGCGAAGCTGCCCGCAGCCTCTGCAGCGCCGGTTCGATCCCCGGCTGTTACCCGGCCACCGGAGGAGGGTCCCACATGGCGCGCAGACCTCTCCTGCCGCCTGCTGCTCCCCTCAGCAGTGTACTTCGGTCCTTCTGCCTGCTCTGCTCCCTGCTCTGGCTCTGGTGAATTCTCTCACCCTCCCGCGCTTCTGACTGTACCCAGTGCTTGTATGAATAAATAAATAAATAAATCTTTAAAAAAAAAAAAAAAGAAAATTGAGTGTTGAAAAGGTTAAGTGACTTGACCTAAAGGCAGGCAGAGCTGGGGTTCTGAACACAGGTTTTCTTATCTGTATCTGAATTGTCTCCAATTTGGTCTTTATCACAATAATAATGACACTGATGTAGTCAATCTCTACAGGTTGCCTCCCCAGCATCCATTTTCCCTTTCTCCTGTGCACTGCCTTGAGGGAGCCCCCTCCTGGGAAGTTTTCTCCCCTTTCTCTAAGAGGTGGATATTTCCAGCTTCTAGAGGTGTACCCTACTGTGCTTAAACCAATCATAACACCCATGATCTGACCATCAGGGTGGCCATATGGCCTGATTCAGGTCAATAAGGTTGAAAGAACTGTTTACTAGGGTTTCTGGGGAAAAGTTCCCTTGGTCCTCTGTTGGGTTAGCAACAGTCCTGCCTGGTATATTGGAAAATAGGAAAGTCCCAAGTTCCCTCAGATGTTAGAGTCACCAAAAGTGCCAACGTGAGGATGACACCAGCGCTGAGAAGAGATGGTGCATCTCTATGCACAGAACAGACAGAGAGTTGGCATGGTGAGCAGGGTGTGAGTTCTAGACTACACTCTGGAAGTTTTGGGCTATGAGCCACTACAATCCCTTTGTTCACTTAAGCCCAGTTTGAGTTTGTTGTTCTGTCATATGAACATTCTTAATCAATGCAAACATCACTGACATCACTACCAGAACATCAGGTGTTTGTATTTGTTTCTCAGTCAATAACATAAAACCCATTTGACCAAAATAGCCAATCCTTCAACATTAATCAGCATTTCTGGAGCTTGACTTTCCAGAGAAGACTCACACTTTTCTGTTCCTGGTCTTTGGCTGCTTCCGTTTCCTGCTCTAGGCTGGCTCAGTATAGGCCTGTCCTCTTCCAAGTCCCACAAAAGATGGCTAAACCCTGGTGAGGAAACCAGTGGGGGCTGTTGGGCTGTCAGCTGTAGGCCTCCAGCATCAGCACTGTCAGGAAAAGTAGTATCAAGAAAGGATTGTGCCACAATATATTTTAATGTAATGTTATTTCATGTGAGGGAAGGTTTTTGGAACATGGTGATATAAATGGTCACCTCACCAGCTCTCTGCAAGGAATTGTGGCACCAGTCTATAAGGGTCTTTTATGTCCAAGTGGTTGACTACTACAGAGGTGCAGAGACTGGTATCAAAGACTGTAAAGTCCTGTGGGTCAGAAAATCTGTGATAAGTTTTGGCTTTTGTGATTCTATTCAATCTCAGTTTCTCTTGAAAAATTCTGTTATTTCCACTTCTGGCCAAATTACTAAGCACTGAGGTAGAAACACAGTTTAAAGAGGTAAAACTATGCTCTAACTATCCAATAATGGAGAGAGAACACCTCAGTGAGCCTTGGCAGTGTGAGATGTATGAAGGAGAGCTCTTCCATATTCCATTTTCCCTACTCCCAATCTTGCAACCAGACTTGCCATTTTCTAAATACCCTAACCCATTTATTTCTCTCCATTCTTATTATAGTCACATAAACCATTCATTCAACAAATTTTACATTGAAGGGCTGCTGTGTTCCCGGCTCTGTTCTAGTAGCTAGAAGAATAAGACTGACAATGGAATATGTTTTAGTGACATGTTTTAGTGACTCTTTGTGCTTGGGGCACTGTAAGGGCCGCCTCACTGACAGTGCCTGCTTCTTTTTTGCCCTCTCCTCTCCTCCCATTTTCCACTTAGCCTAAAAGTGGCCTTTAAAGTGTGAATACTTCCCTGTTTAGAACACGTCAATGGCTTGCCATCACTCCTCAGTTGAAATACCAAGGCCCTGCTGCATGGCTGTGTGCCTCTGAACATCCTAGGCCTCTTGGCCCATGCCACTTTGCTCCTCACAGGCACCCTGGCCTCCTTTCAGACCATCAAATATGTCAAAGCCTTTTCTTTCCCAAGCTTCAAACTGCTCTATTTCCTCCTTAAACAGTAGTTTTCAAACTATTTTAGACTATGACCACTAGTAAGAAATACATTTTATATCATGAAACAGTATATACATCAACTCATAGCCTATATATAAAGGCAACATTAATTTTGTATGATACTTATCATGTTTTCTATTCTTTTTTTTTTTTAAAAGCTGGTCATTACCCATTAACCTGCAGTTTGAAAATACATTTCCCTCTGCTCTATAAATGGTGGTATCTTTTTCATCTTTCAACTTTCCTATCTAAATGTTAGCCACACCCCTTGGCCTTCTCTGGCCACCTTATCTAAACTGGGCCTCTGACTTGGCTTATATTTCACCTGAGTCCTTTGTCCTTCTATTCACAGCACGTATCAGAGTTATAATTATATATTTCTTCGTTGGGACTTGCTCATTGTCTGTCTTGCACTCCACATTGCCAGCTTTTGAGGGAGGGACTTTGCTTTGTTCCTCATTTCATATCCTGCATCTGGTTCAATGAGTAGATTCAGAGTGGAATATAAAAAATATTCATCAACTAAGTAAGTGAGTGAGTGTGTGGGTGGGTGGGTGATGCTGAAGCTTGGATGTAAAAGTAAGCCTCTCCAATAAAAGGAACCAGGGCTACAAAGTGAAATGAATATGGTTGCTTCTAGGATTGGAGCAGTAAATATTCAAGTGGTGTTAGCAAGTCCAGAATACTCAAAAAACCAAAGGAGTAGGAGCTTGTTCAAGGAATCTGAAACCCCCCAATGGCCAAATCTGGAATAATTCAAGCAACGAAATAACCTACTCAGTCATTAGCAGATAACGACAACCTCCTAGTAATAAATTAATTAGTAGTAATAACCTACTATACATTAAGTAAATATAAATGAAAGTTCATACTGATATAAATAGCTCACTAAATCAATACACGGGGAGAAGAGAGACAACCTTCAAGTCAGTTATACAGACACCACAGTCCAGAAGCTGGAGCTTGATCCCGCTCTTCTCCATCCCCACCCCCTCAAGGGCAGGAGGGGCTGCGCTTAGTGACTTGCTTCCAAGCAATAGAGGAGGGAAAGAAGGAATAAGGTAACTTGGGGTGGGGGTGGAGAGACTGGGCAAACTCTCCCTTCACCACGTTTAGGCCTGGTTTTGCCATCATGTCACGTGGCTAGCTTGTACCCCTGACTTTATGGGGTAAGAAGAGTGAGTGTCCTCTGTAAGCTACCCCCAAAACTCATAACCCCCGATGACCATTAAGAAAACATCAGACAGGGCCTCCCAGTAGTGCAGCAGTTGAGCGCTGGGTTGCGAAGCTGCCTGCAGCCTCTGCAGCGCTGGTTCGATCCCCGGCTACTGGGTGAGGGTCCCACATAGCGCACAGACCTCTCCTGCCGCCCGCTGCTCCCCTCAGCAGTGAAATTCGTCAGTCTGCCTGCTCTGCTCCCCGCTCTGACTCTGGTGAATTCTCTCACCCTCCTGTGCTTCTGACTGTACCCAGTGCTTGTATAAATAAATAAATATGTCTGAAAAAAATCAAAGCTTACATTATTAAAAAAAAAAAAAAAGAAAAAGAAAAAGAAAACATCAGACAAACCAAAACAGAAGAATATTCTACTAAATACCTGATGAATAGTCCACAAATCTGTCAAAATTTGATTAAAAAACCAAGATTTCAAGTTGTCAAGACCAGATGGGAGACACGACGATTACTTACAATGTGGCTTCCTAATGAGACTCCGGAAGAGAACAGGGAAGTTAGTGGAAACACGAAGGGAATATGAATAAAATATGGACTTTAGTTAATAATAATATATCAATTTTGGTTCATTAATTGTGATAAATATGCCATTATCGTATAAGATACTAACAGTAGGATGAACTAGGTGAGGGTAATTTAGGAACTGTGTATTAGCTTTGCAACTTTTCTGTCAATATGAAACTGTTCTAAAATTAAAAATTTACATAAATAAAAGTTCAGTCTTATTGTCAAGTGCCAGTTCTTCAGTGGGTTTTATGGAGCTCCTACAAAGCATTTAAAATCCTGCTGGGGACAAAGAAGACACATAAAAACACCTGGCAGATGACTAGATAAATACAGGTAAGGCAAAGCATCCAGGATGGTAAAAGGCATGAGTGAAGCAAGGAGGCTTCCATGGAGAGGAGAAACAGGTTTGGGGTGAGGGTGGACATGAGAGAAAGTAGTGACAAGACTGGGAAAGTAAGAGAGACAAGGACGGGCTGGCTTTGGAATGGACTCAGATACTCCCTACTGGAAGGAAGTTCCCTGAAGGAAGAAACCTTGTCTGTCTTTTCATCATGCTAGTACCGCGAACGGTGACTGGGGAAATAGTTAATGTTCACAAATGTGGTGAATAGGTGAGTGGCCAGATAAATGGGCAAGTTCAGGAACTCCACCTGAACTCCAGAAACAATGTTGTCACTTTAGGTTTCACAGGTCCTACTGGATTTGCATGTTTTACATGGTGATGATGGTGATGATTGCATCATCAGAGGCTTCTGAAAAGCGTGCAGATGTTAGCTTTGGATTTGAATGGCCCTTATGTTCATCACAGGCATGGCTGTGCTAGCACATAAGCTTAGTTTCTTGGAGTGTTTGATATTAATAAGTAGGTTGCTGACAAGCAGAAGTGAAGGGCATCTTTGCTCTGTTCTCCTGTCCTGTTCAACCCAGTAGGGACTCACAGCACCGTGGAAATGGAGAGAGTTAGCAGGGAATCCATGTTCAGATACGGTATCTGAAGTACATGGCGAGAGTTTACATAAAAATTCAAAATTTGGGGAAGTTATGGAAAACTATATCCAATTATACAGCCATTAGCAAAAATAGGGAAGATTGTATATTAATATGAAATAATCACTCTACTCTTTTGGGATGTGCTTGTATTACACACAGGCTGTAAATGCCTAACTGCTCTCTGAAATACACATAGAAAACTGGTCAGAAGTGGCAGTTCTGTGAAGGAGACAAAGAAAGAAGGGGAGAAAGAACGATTTTCACTGTACATCTTTGGAACTTCTTAAACTTTATGCACATATGAAGTATTTTAAAATTAAAAATGATTCCAGAGATAGAAATTTTTGAATTTTGGCTACAGGTTACACCCATCCTTTTTTTCTGACTTATGCCTGGATTACTTTTGAATCCTTGCCTTTAGCAGGATCTATTGCATATTGGCTGATAGACAGGTAGGCTGGCCTGCCTGCTAGTCCTTGCTTTGAACACTTCTTCATTGTTCCAATTTTAATATATGTGCTGCTGAAGTGAACACTTAACACATCCTAAAATAAGGCTTTACATGAAGTTACAGAAGTACACTGATGGGGTTGAAAAAGGAAGACATTTGCCATAATTAATTCTAAACTAGGAATTATCTTTAAAATGAAATCTTATTATTTTGTAAATTATTTTGGAATATTTGTATTATTTTGCATTAACTTGTGGTTTTCTGTTAAAAAGCATTACTTTGGGGCCTCCCTGCTGGTGCAAGGGGTTAAGTCTCAGCACTATCAAGCTATCACCAGCCACTGCAACATGAATTCGATCCCCGGCCAGGGAGCTACCCACATGGCACAGTAGACCTCTCCTGACTTGCCCGCTGCTACCCTCAGCAGTGTATTTCAGTACATCTGCCTGTTTTTCTCCCCACTCTGTCTCTGGTGAATCCTCTCACCCCCAATACCTCTGGCCTACCCAGCTCTTGTATGTGTAAATAAAATAATAAAATAAAAAGCAGTACTTTATGGAATATAGACATTTAAAAATCATCTCAAAACCATCAATAGTGAATCACACTAAAAAATTTGTGCAAAAAATTTCTCAAGTCTCTTTGAATCAACAAATAATAGATCCCTTAAATAAACAACTGATCAATAATTCACTCTAGACAAATGTTTCATTAGGATGACATTTGTTTTTAAGCAATTTTCTGGTTTTCTCACATTCCAAAAGCTATACGGTTTCAAATTCCAAAGATAACTCCTTTCTTAGTACTGAGAGAATTACTGTTTGAGAAACATAAGCATTTTCAGTTATTTAAAACTGGAATGCATTTGTGAGAAGATATATTTCAGTCATATGCCAGCAAACTTCAGGAAAAAGGATGTTCAATTTATCTTGCATAGATTTCACTACAAGGTTAAAACACATATAAAATATTCACATTCCACTGCCATTAAAAGAAAAAAATCTTCATAGAACCAATGATGGAAGAGCTAAAACCAGCGGCAATAGAATCCCTTGGGTGTTTGTTGGAAATGCAGAATCTCAGGCCCTGTTCCACCATATTTATTTATTTATTTTATTTTTGTTTATTTATTTTTTTTATAGTGCAGCAGGCCTACAAGACAGCTTTCTATGCTTTTTTCTTTTTTTTAATAATAAATTTTATTTTTATATTCCCCATACAATTGCAACCCCCCCATTTTGACCCCAATCCCTCCCCTCCCGCCCCCGCCCCCCTAAAAGTGTCTCTGGTTCATAGCTTTTTGATGATTTTGATTTTTACTTTCTTATAGTTATTCATTTTCCTGGTCCCTTATTTAAGTTTTCTAGATTCCTGCTATGAGTGAGACCATCCGGTATTTTTCTTTTTCTTTCTGGCTTATTTCGCTGAGCATGATCCCTTCCAGCGCCATCCATGTTGCTGCAAATTGCATGTGTTTATCTTTTTTGAATGCTGAGTAATATTCCATTGTGTATATGTACCACATCTTCTTGATCCAGTCATCTATTTTTGGGCATTTGGGCTGTTTCCAAAGCTTAGCTACTGTAAACAGTGCTGCTATAAACATAGGGGTGCATGTTCCACCATATTTAAAATCACATTTAAAGCAAGAACCTCAGGTGGTGACTCCTATTTCTGTTCATGCTTGAGAAACTCTGTGATAAGAAGCCTTAATTATGTTCGAATTCAGATTATACTCCTTAATAAACAGTATATATGATCTTTATATATAACAATAATACAATAAGTCACAGGAAAATGTGACCTTTTTTGAGACCAGAGTCATGCTTATCAGAAATGACTGTAATAGTCATTGTTCCCACTCTCCTCCTCTTTGTAGTTTAACATTCTTCCTCTTTTCTGAACCTTTTCTAGACCTTATAGAACCCCTTACCCCAGGATGACCACCTTCCTCTTCTCCTGATTCCTTCCCTTTCACAAACACATTGAAGTCTGCCTTACGTACAGAACACACACACACACACACACACACACACACACACACACATTTTCTTTACACCAAGCTAACAGCACAGTTACAATCTTTCCTCTATAATCACTAAATTTCTCAAGACTAATCTGCAAACTGATAACTATCAAGCCCAAATCAAATCTCTTGAAGGCCCCAAGTATTTCACTGTCGAATCCAAAGGGCATTCTCTGTCACTTCCCGAGATCCCTCTGCCACTTATGAATTCTTTCTTTAGCATTAATGTCTTTGGCATCTGCCCTTCTTCCTCTTTTCTGCCACCCAAGTAAGGGTATTCCCCCTAGCTTCACCCAATGTCTCCTCTTTCTACTGTACCCCTTTGCTGTGCATTCTCTCCTCTCTTCCCACACCTCCTGCTTCAAAGGTCACCTCCACCAGGAAACTTGCTGGCCAGTATCTTCAGTGCTGGCCCCTCTCCAGAACTCCAATAGTCTCATATTGTTTTCATTCCTTTAGTAAATGTCTATTGAGGGCCTATGACATACTATGTTTTGGTGAGCAAAGCAGACCATCCCTGCCCTCATAGAACTTACAGATGTGGAACAATTAATACAAGAGATAAATGCTGGAGAAAGGCAGACAGTGAGTTAGGAAACGGTATAACCAAATCTAGTTCAGGAAGTAGTGTTTCCAGATAAAATACAGGGCATCCAGTGGAGTTGGATTTCAGATAAAGAACAAATAATTTTAAGCAGAGTATGGGATAGATGTACTTAGAGTAAAAATCATTTATCTGAAATTCAGCTTTAACTGAATGACTTGTTTTTATTTGCTACATCTGGCAATCCTACTAGGAAGGGAGTGATCAGTTGGAAAGTCCCAAGGAATCGAGAGAAAGGATGAGTAGGAATTAGCAAGCCAAGGAGAGTGGTAGAAGAGGGGAGACACTCCTTGGAGAAGGGATAATAGAGGTAAGTTTGTACAAAAAAAAAAAATTCATGCTTTTGAGAATCTGAGAGAGATGTATAGGAGAGTTGCATGGCAAAGAGAAGGAAGAGCACAGGGGAATAAATCTGGTAGGGAAGTATCTAGATCTTACAAAACCCTGTATCATGGTAAGGACTTTACAGTACCCTAAAAACAATGGAAACCATTAAAAGATTCATGTATAGGGGAAAATAG
Source organism: Talpa europaea (assembly GCF_964194135.1). NCBI lineage: Eukaryota > Metazoa > Chordata > Mammalia > Eulipotyphla > Talpidae > Talpa > Talpa europaea. Next base: position 45,129,242 of record NC_140068.1, on the reverse strand, counting down.
TTCTTGTACCAATTCCAATTCCTGTGTGTGTGTGTGTGTGTGTGTGTTGGGGAGGAGGGGGTTCTCTATACTACCAACAAGCAATGTGGACACCATCAGTGTCCTATGGTTCAACTCAATCTCACACTATCTCCCCAGATACAGCATCAGATTCCACAAGTCTGCCCACCAAGCCCACCTCGGATGCCAATGCCAAGCCCAGGTTGTTACCAAGCCTTCTGACCTTCTGACCAATTGACTATATATTAGGGATTCCCACAGGCTCCTTCCTCTTGGGTTCAATTAATTTACTAAAGAAGCTCACAGAACTCAGAGAAACATTTACTTACTAGATTATCATTTTATTATAAAAGCATGTAACACAGGAGCAGCCAGTTGGAAGAGATGCCCAGGGCAAGGCATATAGTGGGGGTACAGCGCTTCTCTGCCTCTCCAGGTACTCCATTTCCTCCCAAACTTCATGAGTTTTCACATGCAGAATCTCTCTCAACTCCAACTTTTTGAGGTTTTATGGAGGTTTCATTACACAGGCCTGGTTGATTGTCTCAGTGGCTGGTCCATCCCTCTAGCCCTGCTCCCCTCCCTGGAGGTCAAGGGGAGGGTACTGTGATTCAAACCTCTAATCACCTGGTTGTTTCTCCTGGCAACCAGCCTTCATCCTAAGTGAAGTCCAAAAATCACCTCATTAACACAACAAAAGACACTTTTGTTGCTCTCACTCAGCACCAGAAATGGAGATGAAGATCAAATAAATATATGCGTGTGTGTGTGTGTGTGTGTGTCTATTATAAATTACAACATTGCAGGACCTGAACTACTTTTATTTTTTTAATATTTATTTATTTATAAAAGATGTATTTATTTATGCATATAAGAACCGAGTATAGACCAGAGGTGCGGGAAATGAAAGGATTCACCAGAGACAGAGCGGGGAGCAGAACACGCAGACTAACTGAAATACACAGCTGAGGGGAGCAGCCGGCGAGACAGGAGAGGTCTGCAGCGCCATGTGGGTAGCTCCCTGGCCAGCCGGGGATTGAACATGTGCTGCAGAGGCTGTGGATGGGTATCTTCACAGTGCTGTGCTTAACCCCTTGTGCCACCAGGGAGGCCCCTGAACTACTTTTAAATGATCTTTCTGGCTGCTGCTGGATGAATAAAGGAATTGAAGGGGCAAGAGTGAAGGTTAAAAATTCCATTTCTGAATCTACTCTGATAGTTGAGAGATGTTCGTGGCGTGGTCACGGCTACTTTCTCCCTTTGGGCTCCCAAACTCTGCCTGTTCTAATTCCTCTGTGCACGCTGCCCCTGAGCCATCATCTCAATGGTTGCTCTGAACATTGAACCTATCTACTAAGAGCGTCCAGTGGCTCTTACCGCACACCAGATAAACCTCATCTCCTTAGCTTGGTACTCAAGGTTTTCAATAGTCTTGTCAGAACAGAATATTTTTTTCTGTGTTGCCTGTTCTCTCCTGTCAATGACTTGATTCTCGCCCAAATGAACAACTTTTACTCTGTGCTTTTATTCATGTTGCTCTACCTGGTTCATTGTCACTCACTTTCCTTCTCTCTTTTCTCAGTTGTTGTATTTTTTTTTAAGAATTTCCCTTTCTTCGAGTTCCGGCCCATCTTCTTCAATGAAGTTTCCCCTAACCTAGTCAGAAGCTAGAGAAACTTATGCATTCAACAAATGCTTAAAAAGGCCCTGTGATATGTCAGGCACTAACAAAGGTGTGGGGGTAACAAGACCAATGTGCCTACTGTCGTGGAGCTTTCCTTCTACGTGAGACCAAAAGTAAGCCAAGGCAACTGCAGGAAGTGGGTAAGAGTGTGGCCCCTGGGCCCTATTCTGTCTAGATGTAAATCCTGGCTCTTACTTACTTCATGATGCTCTGAGTTACCTAATTGTCTCATGCCTCAGTTTTCCCATGGGGAGAGTAGGAACTATCTCATGTAGTTCTGCAATTAAATGAGTTAATACGTGAAAAGCACTTAGACCAGTGACTGAGACGGAAACACTCAGTGACTGTGAGCTGTTATACAGCTCATACATGGTAGATGGATGTGTATACAGAGGCCCTGGAGTGAGAATGATCTTGATGTGATCAAGGTGCAGGAGGTACAAGGAGGCTAGTATGGACAAAATAAAGCAGCAAAGGCAGAGTGTGATGAGGTCAGAAGCAGCAACCAGATCAAGCAGAACCTGGTAGAGTTCAGATGTATTTGGGGTGGGATGAAAGAATACAAGAACATTTAATCAAGGAGTGGCCATGAAGCCATTATGTTTTAGTAGCCCAGAGTAGCCCAGAGAGATGATGTGTGCTTAGCTGTAGGTGGTAGCAGGTGATGTGGTGGAGAAGCAGCTATATTCAGGGAGTATTTTAAGGTAGACTCATCTGAACTTGCAGATGGATTGGATGTGGATGTGAAGAGAAGGGGAATTAGAGATACCTAGGTCAGGAATTGAAGATACTAGACTTTGGGACTTATTAGATGGGAAAGGGTAAGAGAGACACAGATTTGGGGGAAAGGCAAGAGTCTGTTTTGACCACATAGAGTTTGAACTGTTGTTTTGTCATCTAAGCTGGATGCCAGGTGGGTGGTTGGGTACACGTCTGGAGCTCAGGGGAGAAGACCTGTGAGTGGTGGTAAAGGCCCTGGAATGAGTTGAGAGTAGCTAGGAAAAAGGACCAAAGCTTGTGCCCTGAGAAATTTCAACATTTAGAGGGCAAAAGGATAAGAAAGAATCATCAAAGGAAACCGAGAAAGGGGCTGAGGTAGAAGGAAAACCAAGAGGGTGTGGTGTCCAGTGAAGAAAGTGTTTCAAGAGTGAAGGTGTGATCAACTGTCAAATGCTTCCGAGAGGTTAAGCAAGATACCATCTAGTTAGCTCAAAGTAAATTGTTTTCTCAGCTCTAATTTCTCATAGAATTTTAAGTTTCTCACTTTAATTTCCAGTAACTAAGCCATATGGTTATTTTGGTTTGTCTTCTCTTCAGAGGTCCTTTAAGGTCAGAGACCATGTCTTATCCCTCCTAGAACATCCACTACCTATTTTTGTTCAATAAATATTTGAGTAGATGAGTGAATAATGGGGAATTTTAGAAAATCTGGGAGAATGTGTCTAATAGAGAGTTAGCAATTAGAACTAGTTTTGCTGAGATGTTACTAAATGTTTTTCTTTAGGACTAACTGTGGGCTTTGCTCTGGTCAGAATAAAAGATGTTTACCACACATCTGATTTGGACTATTGTGAATCACAACCTACCAAGCATTTCAATTTTTTCACAGTAACGTTTTATGCACGGTGTACTCCAAAAGTAATTTAGGTTTTATCTAGTTTGCTCCTATATGATCTATCTACCTATCTATCTATAGATCTCTATCTATAGATGTCTATCTATCTTACATATTCTCCCTCCCCTGTACCCCCACCCCCAGACCTGACTGTCCCTCATCAAATCCACATTTGATGAGGCTCCACAAGTAACTTTTTCTCCTACATATGAGTATGAGCATCATTCAAATAAATCAGAGATAACAAGGTAAGTTACATTTCATAATACCTGATAATTTCAAAGCCAAGACAAAAGGAGCTATAGAAATGTAGATACTAGGGGCCTCCCCTGGTGGCGCATGGGTTGAGTGATGTGCTGTGAAGCTGCCCGCAGCCTCTGCAGCGCCGGTTCGATCCCTGGCCACTGGCGAGGGTCCCACATGGCGTGCAGACCTCTCCTGCCGTGCCGGCTGCTCCCCTCAGCAGTGTATTTCATCAGTCTGCCTGTTCTGTTCCCCGCTCTGGCTCTGGTGAATTCTCTCACCCTCCTGCGCTTCTGACTGTACCCAGTGCTTGTATAAATAAATAAATGAATCTTTAAAAAAAAAATGTAGATACTAGGGATGACCACATTCTTAAGGAGGAGGGTTGAGATGACATATCCAGGAAAAGGCTAGTTGGCCAGGCAATGAAACTTGGCCGTAGGCACAAAATAGTTCAGATACAATGGAGAGGTCACTGAGTTACTGTCTCTGGAAAAGGTAACAGTTTTGAGTAAGCCTTCAGCAACATAATTTAGGAAATCATGCAACTAGAAATGACAAAGTCCCAACAAGTAGATCCCAACCCAGTCCAGTATCCCCCCCACAGATCAGAAATGCTACAGCATGTATTCCTAGTACAGAAACCCCCCCCACCTGAAAGCTTGCCCCTCTGCTTGGCTATAAGGATTTCACTGGGGGCTCTTGGGATTATTTTCTTAGAATGTCACACTTAAGTTTATGGCCCTTTGGTCTAGCTTTACGGTAGCACCTAGAGAGCAATTATTCATCTTTGATTCCCATTTACTATCATTTCAAAGGATTGAGAAGGCATTTTTCTAATCCATTGATCACTTGCCTTCGTTTTCACATTGGAATGAGTATTTTGTAAAGAGATCTTGTAGTCCCATCCTTTACTAGATCTTACTCTGAATATACCCAAATTATGGCACTGCTGAGCAGCCAGCCTATCCACCCATTATTGGCATAATGGATTCTAAACTACAGCATCCATTGCACATATATGAGATACTCAGTATGCAGATGGTGAACTAATTTCAAGAGTGAGACTGAAAAACTGGGGGCATACCTAACAGGAAAGAATAAACAGGCTAAAGATATTTTGGAATCAGAAGCTTGAAAGTGTCTTTCAAATAGAGTTGTCAAAAAAGAAGCAATAAGTCATGCTACAAATACTAGGTCACTGGGATTTAATAATTTAATGTAGCATTTCTCAAATTAGTTTAATATGATATAGTACTAGGAGGTAGGGGAGAATCCAGACATATCTGGAAATACTGGACAAAATAGCAGTGTGCTTTAAACTCTAGAAGGGTGATATACCAAACAGCTTTTCCCAAACTTTTACTTAACTATTAGCATAGTTTACTGCATCCCAGGTTCAGGGCATAGTACTAAGCCAAGCAGACCTGGTCTCTGTTCTTATGGAATTTATGTTTACTATAAGAAACAAATACCACAAAATGGTTATTATAAACCACAATGTTACAAAGGAAAAACTCCTCAGCATCTTCTAAGTAATATGTGAAGCAGATATCCTCTACCTTAGTTTGAATAACTGTGCTCATAGGTTTAACACATTTCCCTAGTTAAAAACGTATTACATTTTCAGAAGTGAAGTCTGGAGGCAAAAGCAAGGCACAAACTACTCATTTATGAAAAGGTCAGAATTAATAAATACCTCCAGATGCTAGATGAGAATAGCCTCCACTTAAGGGGCTGCTGAAATTAGAGTGATGTTGAAACAGAAGATCTGTGCTGTGGTCTACGCAGCTAACGTGAATGTGGACTAACGCAAGGAGCTGATCCACAGTGGTTCCTGCTGAAAGTAGCCGGTTTGAGTAAGCAAGTCTTCTGCAGTAATGCAAACCCGAACTGACTGCACTTTGTATACTGATTTCTAAATGACAAGGTTCTTCCTATTTTTATAACAGAATATAGCACAGATTTTAAAGTGTCATTAAATAATTCTAAGTTAATTTTTTCTCCTTTTCACACACTTTTGGAAAGCACCAGTGGAACTAGATGCTCCACTAAGAACCAGGGAAACCAGAGGAAAAAGCTTGGTTATGTGGGGGTGGGGAAGATAGTGGGAAAGCCAAATTAATCACTTGCAGAACAATCCATTCATATGTCACAGCACACTGACATTCCTAAGTCTACAGATTTGTCTTTATCTCACTGTTAGCCATTCCAACACACTCTTGGCTAACCAAAGTTTCTAAAAACTGAAACATTTCACAAAAAGCTACCTAAAGGATCTGAAAACTGGTCTTCTCTTTACAAATACTGTAATTTGATTAGTAAAGTCCATAGTATTATTGCAGTTGCTACTAAGTACAAAGAATCAAACTTATAATGCATATTTGAGAGAAATTAAAGGATTCTTGTCATATAAAGCTATATGGTAAATGTATTTTTACAAAGTGTCACTTGATCTCAAATTATCTGAAAAGAGGCATGCCTCTCTTATCTCATCCCTGGCACTCCTGTGAATAATTTTCAATACTTTCAAAAGACCAGGAAATGAAAATATTTTGAAAACACTTTAGAAAAAGATAGCACTCGAAATTGACGTATTTTGACTTACTTCATTCCAGTGATTGGCTATGAATGGGACTGACTATACAGGTTTCCCTGCTATTCAAAAGTAGTGTGTTACTATTTGGTATGATTGGATAGGCTGATTTTGGGATTGAGAATACGCTCACCTTTAGTTTATATAGAATGATCTTTCAGTGTTCCCAGCCCCCCCAAATAACCTACCCAGCAGAAAGGCTCTAGTTTAGAATAGTGGAGGAAACCTGCAAATATAATCACACACGATTTTTTTCCCACCATACTCCAAAGATTCAAAACTTCTATTTCTACTACGTTAACGCATCAAACAGGAAACTCAACTCACCTCAGGCCTAAATATGATAGTATAATAAATAAAAAGTGAGACTTGTTCTTCGAAATGATCCACTTAAAATTAAATTTCTGAAAACTGAAAGGAAGTAACCTATAAAAATTAAACCCTATAATCAAAAAAAAAAAAAATTCTAGAAAGGTAACCACTATGTTACTGTCACAATATCAAATCCCATATATTGTGCTCTCTTAGCAAATGATCATTTTTCAGGGGTTACACAGAATGAGACTAGTCCACTCATGGGTTCATCTCAAACTGAGTGGGATGTGGTCTATACGTGCTGCTGTAGAGGCTGGTAGGTCAACTTGTCTAACTCTGAGCTACTTTGGGACTTCCTGTGGGATAAGGTGCTTATCAGCTCATCTCTATCCCTGGTCAGAACTTAGGTCATCCCTATGAAAAGTAACATTACGAAGGACAAGCAATGTTTTACTCTACTTAAGCTGAACTTACTCCTTCCTAGTTAACAATGCCGAATATTTAAGAACAGATTTTAAATTTCTTGGGGCGAGGCGGAGCACTACCAAAGATGAGTTAAAACAAGCAGACTGCAATTTGTGGTGCGCTCTAATTTTCATTCACATGTTCTCCTTTACCCTCATAACTTTTCTGCCTTTGAAAAACTTTTATGATGGGTATAAGAGTAGGGAAATTTTCATGATTCCCTGAGTGGGAACCTGTTATATATAAAATTCATTTCTAACTTCTGGAAAGAAGGACAGACACATTATTTATTTAATTTTTTAATAAACCATAAAATTTAAATATTCAACAAAAAGAAACAAAAATAGATATTTAAGCTAGCACTAATTTTTGTTTTTATTCTTCCTCTGGGTATCAGAGGAAGACTTACTTGGGACTAGAGTAACACAATTAGGATGCTGGTGTAATGATGAACAAATATGTGAAAATGGGCAATGGCTTGACAAAATTTACTTTCAAACCTGGAAGTAAAGCTCGGCTGCTTGGTGAAGCCCAAGACCTCACACTGGTCTTGTCTGTGGAAAACTATTATGGCTTACTGTTCTTACCACACTTTCTTATTCACAGCTACACTCCCTGGCATTTTGATCCTTTCACTCACTGAAGCTCACTTCGGTCTGTCAAAACATCAAGGGGGAAAACCCCCAAACTGAATAGACGAATAAACACTTTTAATGTGAGCAATCATATTCAGATCAATCTCTTGAAAAATACAAGTCAGTGGGTTTTTTAAACTTTAGTAACCCAGATATGCTTTTTTCCCTGCCTTTACTAAAATGGCACTTTTCATTTCATTGACATTAGCCAATTATTTGCTACTTGCTTCTGTTTTTCTCTGATCGCTCTGGCACCCTATGTCTTTCTTCTTGATTCTTCTATTTTCCATCCCCGACCATTTGATCTTTCATTAACTTTAACCTTGTCCTGCCAATCAATCTGATATTAATCAGTGAAAATCACAAAAGGAAAAAGGAAGAAGTGAGCAATACCAGGATTTCACTTCAACATTCATATGATTTTTGTAAGAAACACATTCATTTTTATTTTGGAATCTAAAACCATTGTTGTAGGATATTATGTCTGTCAGCATACTCAAGTGGGCTGACGTTCCACATGGACAGCAAGCCGGCGCACAAGAAACCAAGGATGATGCACAAATACGTGCAGCTGGCAGAGTCCCAGCAGCGTGGTAATAAAGTGCAGCGGAAGTTTCCTTATAGTGAATGAGAACTCCAGTCATCTCAGAATATTTTTGGTAAAGTTAAGGAAAAGCTACTGCAGTCAAGAGATCGGTAATCTTTAGACTTCAAAGACTGACTGCCAGGGACCACCACAGTGAAATATTGGAACTGGAGCCAATGAAAAACACTAGCTTGGAAAGGAAAGGGTTTTTCCAAAAATACAAAATTATCTTATACAGATACTTAGCATACTATGATTTGACAGGTTTACAGTGATAAAACAGCAAAGATAAATGGTAGCATTATTAATGCCTTTAGCATGTAAAGAACACAGATTTAAAAGTTGGCAGCAAAAAGACTCTGTGAAAGCTCCTGAGACAAGTTATTCTACGCCCTCCATCCATTCCATGCCAGTGACAACCAGTGTGAATGGTAACACATAGAGTAAAAACAGTGATCTACTGTGAGTCAGAAAGTACTGGAAAAGTGACAAAATTGTATGTTATTAAATGACAAAACATATTTAGAGGCTTTATTTAAAAATCTCTTACTGTTCATTATCAAAGTTACAAGATTGTTTGCATACCAATAGACAGACTGTAAACATAGGAAATTTTCTTTAAGGAAAGATGGGTTTACTGTAATTTGATCTTTTACAAAAAATTACTGCAAGTTATTGATAACAGAATTTCTCTTTTACTTTCTTAAGTCTAATTCTCTTGAAAATTAAACCAATGTTTCCACTCCCTCGAGCTAAAGTTCAACCATGGTCACCTTAGGAAATACCCCTGTTTATTTGTTAATCAGAAATACAAATTGAGTGGCACATATTTCCATTTTCTTCTTAGGCCGAAGGTTTCGGCTTCATTATATTTTACAAGAAAACAGAAGACTTGCAGTGGTCCTGTGAAGTCTTTCATGTCGCAGCTGAGGTTTAATGACGGCAGTGGAGGAAAGCAGTGGTGATGCAGGCTACGACCAGCCAAGTGCCCTTATCTGACATGGGATCTTTTTCCTGTTTGGCTTGCAGCAGTGTTTCTGGTCAGGTTGCTTCCACCAAACCTGACTGAAGCAGAAGGGTGACATGCTCTGGTAAATCCTGTCGAAGGGTGATTCCGTTCAGGCAAATAGTGGACCCTTCAATCTGTTGGTTGCGGGACGATACTAATATGAAGAAAATTATCGGGGTAGCTCAGATGTTCGCTCAGCCACTGCAGAGGCGTTTCCAACATTGGCTCAATTCCATGAATCATCACTTGATTCTTCTTCTCCCCATCTATTCCAAAAAAGACATCCGACCATAATCAGTGAGTCAAAACAGCTAAAGGGAAAACAACCCGTTGCCCTTTGAGAATCCTTAGCAAATTCAGTGGATTTTACAGCTTTAACAGGTCAAACCTGGACTGTCTCCCCAGCAGGAAATGTGGACATGGAGAAAGTTCACATGTTGCAGTATGTATCACACAAAACAGAAACCTGAGGGTTACAATGAATTCTGATAAAAAATTCTGTTGCTATATGTGAAAGTATTCATTCTTTCTTAATTACTGTGCTTACCTAAGATTGACGTTAATGAAACTATAGTGGAGAAAACAGCGCACTGTACCCACTGACCAAAATTTATTTTAGTAACACATTAAAAACTGTGCTACATGGTTATTAAAAACAACAGGTACATGAAGGAGGTCAACACATTTAAAATATATAAAAAAATTAAAAAGTGATTAGAAATCAAGATCAGTATTTTAGGAAGATTTTTAATAAAACAGGTGGGAGCTGTAGGTTAATTTTCAGTACCATTGTTCAAATATGTAGCTGAAAGTCCTAGAGGCATTAGAATAAGAGTTAAAATTTTAATGAGAAGAAACTATGAATCTGACTCAGGTATTCCTGTTTTAGTCATGAAACCTGATTGATTTTTGTTAACACGCATTCGCTAATTAAAAGGGGGTGCAATTCATACTTTTCAATTCAAATTTTATTGCAAATTAAACTGAAGGTTAGTTTTGTGTCTTTTAGGATTAGTATGATGTACTGAAGATTTTAAAAGTAAACAGAAGCATCCCTGATTGTTGTAGGAAAGCAAAATTAAATCCCTCTTATGAAACAAAACATAATATTGAGGTTTCAACAACTTTATCACTCCTTTGGAACAATTTTTGTTCTCTTCAGCTTTTCAGGTTTGTCTCTTTCAGCTTCCTGGAGATAGAAGACAAGGAAACTGGGAATTCCTGGAACTATGAGAGGGAAATACCCTACTTTTCCCTGATCAAAATGACTTTTGCATCCCAAGTGCTCTAACATCTGGGCAAAATGGGCTGATGACGTATGGTGATAATGGCTTGGCTGGCACCTGAAACAAGAGCCCCTTTTAAAGAAATATTTCAACTTCCTCTCAGAGGCAGCACAGTCCTGGGAGGTGATGGTCAACAGTTTGACAAAGTGAGGATACAAAAACAATACAGATAATTGATAAAAGAGTGCCAAAATAAAAATTGAACAATACTATCAATCCCATGGATGACCAAATAAAAATTCCAAATAAACCCCTGGATCACTGTCATGATTTAAAACAATTTTGGAGAAAAGTTCTCTCATAATACTACCAACTTCAAAAATGCTTTCATTGTTTTGATTTTTCTGCCGATCTTTTTGCTTCTATACTTTTTACACAATTAGAATTACGATGTAATACAATGATTGATTTTCATAGTGATGAATCATCTATAAATAAAAGATTAAGTTATACACAGAATAATGTAGTAATAAAAAGCACGGTTTTAGTGCGTTGAGACAATTTTAAAGTTCAAATGTATAAACCCTAAGCTATGGAATGATTCATTCTTTGCGAGTTCTACACTGTCAAGGTTTTACTGTATTAAATCTTTCTTAGAATATCTGAAAACATTTCCGGTATAGTTTTCTTCATATTCTTATTATATATTTCTTTGAAATATTTTAATATTCTCAGAATCTTCCTCCTACTTAGCACTGAGTCAAAAAATGAAAGAGTGGTGGTGTAAAAGTTCCTTATCTCTAAAGTTTTTCCTTAAAACTTTGGATGCTCTGAAGCAGAGTAGAAGAAACAAGCCACAACTCAATATCCAAAAACTGTACCAAAAGCATATTTAAATATAGGTGCAAATACAACACAGCATGAAATCCACTCAAACACTGTGTGTCTGAGACAAAAGGGTACAACAAACTCAATAAATCACCTTATCGGAAACCTGACCAGGCAACACTGATTCTCTGGTTGAAACTGGGGTCACTTTTAATCAGTAACTAAAGTGGATATAGGACCATTATATCCCTCAGCACAATATTTTAAGTATAGTTTGTCACTATTACATTTGTCCAAACATTTCACCTGTTTATATTATCTCTTTTATTTCTTAACTTTCCCCAACAACACAATGGTTACCAGAAGGATTCTTACAATGGGATGGCAGTTCACTTGGAACTAGTAACTAAAAATTTCTCATCCTTCACTGTACCCCCGTGCCTAGCATACTTAGCAATTGGTCAATACATGTTTTCAGAGCTTGGATAATTTCGTGGCTGGTAGAATATACTGCCAAAATAAATGCTTTGAGACTAGCTCTTGAGGGCTAGCTCTACCACGTAGAAGAGCTCTCTACCCATCAAGACTGCCTTTGTTATTAAAACAACAAAGTCGAAATTTTTTCAGGTAAACCAAGGAGAAATGCTGTCACCCAAATTCATGCTACCATAAATAATAAGAAGGAATGGACATTTTGGCAATATCACAACTAACAAAATGGAGCAGTGAAAAATCAGCAGATGTTTCTGTTTTTCTAATAGTAGAAAGGAAACACTTGATGGTATTACTAAAGTAAACCATGTTTTTGGTAAATATGTCTTTGTGTTTCAAAATGGGAATCTAGAATTTAGTACTCGGGAATAGAAATATGTCACTACAAAGCAAATGACTCAGGAGAAAAATGTTACTCCACACCTCACCCACTCAGGATTAAAAAAAAAAAAAATTAAGTTTGCTGCTTGAAAGTCAGGCAAACATTTAAGACAGTAATCTATATAAATGCTCTCTTATTGGACACATTTTGGGGGATGGCTTCAATTTTCATATAATTTCACACTTAGAGAAAAGTTATAGAAATAGCACAAAGACTTCCCTTCACTCAGATTAATCAATTTCTTAGATATGCCATTATCATCATGCGTGTATATAATTATTTTCTGAATCATCTGAGAGTAAATTAGAAACAATGAGCCTTTTACCCCTTAAGATTTTGTAGGTACCTTCTAGAAAAGATATTCTCTAATATATTCTTTTATATAGTCACAGTATACTTATCAAAATAAAAAATTAATACTGATAGAATCATTTCAAGTGTTATTAGCCATCCCAATTATTTTCTTTTTCCAGTCTAAAATCTAGTCCAGGAATCACACATTTTCTTGTCTCTATATGAATCGTCTATAAATGAAAAAAACCTCAGTTTTTCAATCTCAACAGCTTTTAGCCTTTTTTGGCATTTCTTACCCTTTACAATTTTGAAGAGTACACATCATTACATTAGAGAATGTCCACGTAGCCATTTTTAAGCCTAATTGCTTTAATTTCTCTTATAATTGTAAGGACAGTTATTCATAAGTACTTCAGGTTTGTGAATTAAGGAAAAGGCTAGAAACAAATATCAGAAATCTGTTTTTTCAGGCAGAGAAGGGATTCAATTCACTTTAAGAGTTAGATATTAAATCTGAAGAGATTATATCTAAGTCAATGGAGAGAATGTCACAAAATTTCATCCCTTATATTTATCTTAAAGTCCAAGTATTATAAAGAAGATAATAATGTAAATGTATTATGTAACTTTGTCTTATCACCAACAGACTAATAAAAACAAATTGAATTCTTAACTAGCATCTACTTTTAGACTTGAATATACTCAGATATTGTGGAACTAGAAAAACTACCGCAGAAGCTATATGTGTATGTGTGTGAGTGTGTATGTACATATGTATATAATTATATAGACATATAATTATATAGAAAGGTTACATAGCAAAAGGAAGAGACAGAAATTCATATTAGCCACATAATTCATTAGTGAAAATTATGAATTTAAAACAATGGTAATTTATGATAAAAAATGATGCCTACACACAGATGTAGACGTACATCTGTACACACACATGTACCTAATTGAGACAAATAGACCACAGTGCCAACTACACACTGACAGTTCAGGTCCTACTGAAATACAAATTGGGAGGTAGACAATCTGAATTCTAATTCTGGTATTGGAGGACTCTGGGCAAGCCTCACATCTCTTTTAGGGTGTTGCCTTATATATATAGTGAAGGCGTCTGTCTAGATTCATGTTATACAAATCTGGCTGACCATCAAATCATTTGGAAGAATTAGAAAAGCTGGGCCCCTCTCTAGACCTTCTGAATCAACCTCTGTTTTTAAATGTTCTCTTAAACAGATCTTACAACATAGGTATAGAATTTTTCTTCACACAAAATTTTACGCAGAAACCCAACATACAAGCCAGGGGAAAGTGGGGCAGCTCTGGTTGATGTGGGATTGAGACTGTTCCCCAAGTCGTACTGCTTGCTGACTTAAGACCCATGGTAATGTCTGATGTAACTCTATGGGCCAGTTTGTAAACCACTGTCCTAGAAGAGATCACCAACATGTTTTCCAGTAGTAGTATGAGTCTTTAACACCTAAATAGCAAAATATTTCTTTCTGAGTTAAAAATCAGTATAATTCACTAGTTTTGAATCTGTAGGCAAATAACTTTCTGAGTCAGTTTCCTCCTCTTATAATGTAAATAAAGAATTCTATTCTCCAGGGTTGCATGGAGGACCAAATGGCCAATGCAAGCACAGTACTTAGAGAGCTCAGCACAGGGGTTGGACAGAGTAGGTATTCAATAGTGAGTGGCTCTCTTTCCTACTCCCCTCTCGCATTTACGCCTAAAAAAAAAAAAAATTCAAGAGTCTTAAAGATAATACTTAAAGAACAGGTGAAGAAAAGACTGCTTTTTGAAAGACCATGTATTAGCAACAAAAGATGAACAATCAATATTGGGGATAATTCTTTTAGTACTAGATCTACCAAAAGAGATAGAAAAAATGGATACAATTATGTGATAGCATGCAAAAGGCTGTGAGAATGTGGCCTCATTTAATATATACTCCAAATTACTCAGTCTTATTATGTCCTGTGGCACATGATTTTAGCAATGTGCTAAGAAAAAAAGACTACAATAACTTAAACCCAAAGACTCAGTCATTATACAAACAACTAAATAAATGACATTAAAAAAACTCTTAAACTTAAACCCAAAGACTCAGTCATTATACAAACAACTAAATAAATGACATTAAAAAAACTCTTAAGTATTGAAAACATTTCTGGATTAATCCAGGTTATTCTCAAAACGCAGTAGAGCACATCATCTACATATCCAATAAACCTTTATTTGTACTATGCTCACATTACTTAATAGATTTTGGGTAAGGTTCTTATTTTTAATTTTTAAAGATGAAAATATTCAGGCAGAGGGGGGAAAAAACTTCCAAAATCAACTATATATTTTAAAATATACCACTTGAGAACTCAGAGCATGTGATGAATCCTTCAGAAATTTTATTAGCAATAGCTTATAATCTTTCCCATCCTGATCTGCATTTTAGTCCTTATTTTTCAGCCAGTTTCTACAAGGGATGTGATCTATTGATAGTTTTACAGGTTATTTGAGATTCTATCAAGATGAATGAGTTTTTCTTACTGTTAGTAAGTATAATAAATATGTGAAATCTTTTTGAATTTAAAGGAAGCTACATAAATAGATGGTGTGCCTTCAAAGGAAAATGCTTTAATCAGAAAATTTCAGTTTAATTCAGTAAGTGTTTTCAGTCCATATTTGTGAATATGGAATAACAGAAATGTAAGGCCAAGCAGTATAACTATTGTGTTTAAAAGCTTTGTGGCTTCATGTTTACATTTTATAATTAAACACAAAATTACTTTATTTGCTATTTGGAATGTGTGATGCTGAAGGTAGAGGTTTTGAAAAATACTTCATACTTCTAAAAAGCCCTAAACATAAAATAAAAAAATGAGTTTTCTGATTACCACCAGTTTGAACAATTTTGTTCTGTCTGGCAAATTCTTTAACCTCTGATATGTTCATTAGTAAAACGCCAACTAATTGAATCCATCGACATGAAAAACCACAGGCTGAAATCTGAAGTGCATACATCATGCTGAAGGATTTTGACTCAGCCTCAGCGGTAATAGTCAGCGAGGTCAGGTCAAAGAGGGTTAAACCAAGCCAGGATATAGCCAAAGGAATACATCAAACGCTGATTTTAAAAGGGCAATTAATCTTAGACAGAAATGCTTCCTGGCGAATGAGATCTCAATCTTAAGAGCACACTACATGATGTAGCAGTAAAAATGAACATATACAAGCTTACAGAGCTTTTATCCTATGATCACAAACAGAAGGAGAGTGCTGTTTATCAGAGAAATACAAACCCATTTTAAAATACTTACATTAACTTCTTCCGGATCTATACTCACTTAGCAATACAGATCTTAATGAACACATAATATCACAGTTAATATATACCACATCTCTTTTCATGTATAAAAAATATATTTTATATACTTTTTATTTCTGCCCATTATATTCTCAGAGACATCTCTCTTTATATTTTAAACAAGATTTTCAAGCATGTGTATGGTTAATCTTTCACTAACTTTCACTTACAATTTTTTTCTTAATAGGGAGGACACACACCAAAATTTAAACTAAAAAATTCCATATAATTTGATAATTATAAAAAGAAACTGTATTAAATTGATAGTAAGGCCATTTAAAAAAACTAAGTGTCTCCTGACAGTAGCTTAGGCTAAGGCAGACATTACACCTTGGTTGCTTAGACAAACACAAAAACAAAACTTTGATAAAATAAAATGTTTTTGATCTGCTTTCATAAAACGACCTAGGAATTCTAGTATAACATGAACTACTAATATTTGTCAAGTATGAATTACAGAATAGTTCAAATTTGTTTTACTTAAAATATAGATTATAATCACACTGTTTATATGTGCTCTGATTCAAGTCTCATAGGACTTCTTTTAATGAAGAGATGACTAGCTTTTAATCACCTGCATGTGTTATTATTTTGGTAAGGGAATTTTGTTTTCTAGTGACAAAGATGAAATGTTACTTGTGCGAGTGTCTGTTTCCATTTTTTAAAAAGTCAGATTGTCTTAACTTCTTGAAATTTAGATAGAGAACCATTAACTGAGCAGAATAAGAGGTATTTTCAGACAAGGTCTTATAATCTCACCAGCTTCATGAATGGAGAATGAAAATATTCAGTCTATTATTTCTCTGATTTTAGAAAAGGCATAGGTCAATGGATTAAGACATTAAGAGAGTCTATATACCCCAAGAATAGTGTATGTTGTTCATGTATTGGTTCAAAGAAGAATGATTGGAAAGAGAATCAAAAAGGCAATCAATATGAACTCGTTTTAGATAGAATTTGATGGCATAATGATAAATTTCAGAAAAGAAAATATGTTATAATTACTAAGCTTAAATTGTGTTTAACAAATTGTTTTTGTGCAATCAGATTTGAGTACAGCAGATCTTGACTCGAGGGTTACTTTTGAATTACACCATATTATTTTTTTCCCATAAAATATATATCCAATGAGGAAGAGAACAATGAAGAGCAGAGAGTGTTAGGATAAGACTGAAGGGCGAGGCTCATGATACAGCCCAGTGCCCCAGTCCCGAAGGTCAAGTTTATAGTATCTCATCAAAGTTACAAATGGGTCTTTCAGCGTTAACTTGTGAATAGCTGAAACTTCAAATGAGTATATGACCCATTTACTTACCGTTTTAAATGAAAAACTTTCCCTTGCAGCAACATTTTTGAACCTCTTGCTTGAAAATTTATACTTTTACTATGCTGACAATAGTGATAATTGAGTTGGTTGCAATGACCATGCAGAAATGTTTTATACCTTACCAGAGTCACACTTTCCATTTTTTCTAATCATGTCCAGAAGTTTTTTTTAATATATATATAAATATAGTATATATATATAATATATTATATATATGTGTGTGTGTGTGTGTGTGTATAATATATAAAGTAAAAACCAGTGGTGTAGAACTCTTGCTATAATCTGAGGTATAAGCATTTATAATACATTTACATTTAGAAATTCACCATACATTATATCTTCTGTGTGTAGGCTGAATATCAACAAGTACTTGTCTGCTGAGATTATCAACAAACGAGAAAAACAAAATTGTTTCTTTCTAATTACTGTATAGATTTCTTATGAGTATATTGACTAGTGAGAAAAAACAAAGCTCTAAGAAAAAAATTGTTAATTGAAAACCTTGGAAAAATATAAAACTATGACATCTCAAACAAACCTTTGATTCATTTAAACCCTACAACTGTTTTGAGATTGGTAGCAGGAGGCATTTTTATTTTCCAAATAAAGAAATACTAAATGATGATCTAAATCAAAAGTGTGAAGGTACAGAGGGATACTAGAATGAAAACAGATTCTAAATGAGTGAACAGAATTGTTAATATTATAATGGCATTCTTCTTATTCTTAGACCCCATTCTGATGAAGTCTATGGGTCTGTAGTTTTCTGTGTGGAATCAATTTGCAAACTGAAATGCCACCTCCTGGGGTAAGGGTAAGGGGCAGTTGTCATCACTTTGATAAAAGTGACTACTGCTGGTTCAAACCTCAGATAAACCAGCTTCATTGTTAACACTCAGGGTTCTGCCTCACATGGGTAACATGAGACTTAGATGTCTCCTTTCTCAAACTACTTTATTCCTGAAAAAATTCACTGTAACATCCAACAGTTAATTCACTTTATAAACATAATTTAGTCATGTTTCTAGTAAAGGAGGAAAAACATGTGACTATATCATTGACTTTTTTTTTAAAGATTTATTTATTTATAAATAATTTATAAAAATAAAATTTATTTATAAACAATCTATAAAAATTATTTATTTATTTATATAAGCACTATATTTATATAGTTTATTTATTTATTTATTTATTTATCCATATACTGCACAGACCAATCTATCAGAAGCGTGGGAGGGTGAGAGAATTCACCAGAGCCAGAGCAGGGAGCAGAGCAGGCAGAAGGACTGAAGTACACTGCTGAGGGGAGCAGCGGGCGGCAGGAGAGGTCTGCGCGCCATGTGGGACCCTCCTCAGGTGGCCGGGGAGCAGCCGGGGATTGAACCAGCGCTGCAGAGGCTGCGGGCAGCTTCGCAACCCAGCGCTCAACCGCTGCACCACCGGGGAGGCCCTATCATTGACTTTTTATGAACTCTATTTTGTGATTTATCATAAAGCATTATTAAAAGTAAAGCAATGTAATTTTTAAATTAACTACTTAAATGGGTTATTATGACTTCCCTAACCAAGTTGTTAAAATTATCTTCCAATGTAGTAGCTAAGCAAATAATAGATTAATCTTGGTCACATACATAGTTCCTTAGTGCTTTTCCCATATTTCTTACCTCACTGAAAATTTTCTGCACATTTATGAGAAAAGTAGAAAAACATGACCAATCCCTCAGCAAACAGAGTAGGGCCATTTTAGACCAGTTATTACTCATTAGTAGCCTGTCCCAGAATAGTTGGTGAAGATTCTATTTCTGCAGTGTTCATGAGATATTTGTGCCTTCATCCCTCCCCTTCAGGTCTTTAAGACTTAGAAGTCTTTAAGACTTAGAACAGTTTTCACCATCTCCTCCAGAATGGGTAAGAGAGCAATTCTAGGTGCTTCCCAATATTCGTGGCATGTACCCATTCCTACATATGCCACACAAATCTGTGCATCTTTCTGTCCACTCAAACTGGACCAAAGCTCCTTAAAAGCAGGGAGCACGTCATACATTTTAGCATCCTTAATGCCAGAAGACAGTTTGAAGCAAGTAAGTTGACTGATGAATAATGAAATTTGTATCATCACATGGAAAGCAATAGTTAAGTGGTAGTTGGAAAGGATTTCAACAGGATTAGGATGGAAATGGAAAAAGGTGAATGGCTAGAGGATTGTATGAGAAATATTGATATGAGAGACAAGGCGATATTTACCAGTTTGCCATGGAATTTAAGCAGTTCCTTATACATATATGGCTCCATTTATACAATATTAAACATGGATTCAGAATTAAAACAGTGCAACTGTTTCAGAGACGGATGAACTAGAACCATGAAATAGAATTATAAAAGTGAGAAAGGACATCTTCATTCCCATCATCCTAACTTACTAGTTGTTTACACATCAGAAGACTGAAACTGAAATATGGTTGGGCAAAGCTTACAGATGTTTTATATTCTCTAAAGTAAAAGAATAAAAGCTATGGTTTTTAATTTTTGTTTTGATTTTCTTATAGGTTGATTTTAATGAACAAAGAGAGAAATATTTCACTTCAGTTCTGGTTCAGAAGCTTGATTCTCTGAGTCATTTTAACTACAGCTGACACTACAAAAACAATTTACCTGAGCTCACCTTTGGTTACTTCCTGTTACCTCTAACTTGGCTAACTCCTCCAGCCACTTACAAAAGCAAAAAAGAAACACACAAAGCAACTCATCATTAGTTACTCCACAAGAACAATGACCTAAAGCACGTCTTCATAAATATTAGTATGTTCTATTTTCATGTGATGAAATAAGACAAAATTCTTTCCTACATGAATCACTTGTTATAAGGAGTAGTAGACAATGGTGCCACATAACTTTTATGAAGTACTTTCTCTTTTTATCATGTGATGACAGCCCGTTCTTATGCACACACACCCAATCTTAAAGTCTTTCGCTTTCAACTTAAGTAGGGTGCAGGTGTTTCAAAATGTTTCACGTTTGACAATACCACAGGTGTACTGAAGCAGCAGTAAACAGTTCCTTACCGAAACAGTGACTTAATGTTTTTAGATACTCCACAGATCTTTAAATGACAGTTATTTTTCAAAATGAAGTGACAACAGGAAGGGGCAAATAAAGGTTTTTCCAAAGACAAGACATTGTTACTAGATGTGTAGCTTTCTCCTGGTATAAAGGTACCATCAAAAGTAGCTCAAAAGATGACTACATTAGTCCAGGAAAGTGTGTGTATGGCATGTGTGTGTGTCTTTGATGAACATAAGCACAGGACAGTTTGGGTGAGAAGAAGTCCGTCACACCAAGATATCCACTTACTGCATCTAAAACTGCCTAAGAGGCAGGTTTGTGAATTGAATTGTGAATGTGTACTTTACCCCCAATTCCCTTCAAAAAAATACACGGGAAATTACATTGTACATTCTCCAGCAATGGCTACACAAGAAAAACATTTGGGAGAGAACATAGAATTTGCAAAATAAAAAGCCTCACAAATCTGTGTGCCATTCTTGTGCAGGGCCAGGTTAATCCTGTATGTATTGTAATCTGGTCACAGGAATGGCAAGAGTATCAAGGTGTGTTCGGATAGAGTATTTCAGCTTAAAGCATGTGACTGCTTTTCATTTACATGTTGGAATGTCACAGCCACCATGCTAATAAATTCAGAGGGAAGAGTGGCCAGAATTATACACAGGAACTAAAACAGCAAAGTAACATACCGGAAGTATTATAAGAGATAATAGCATGTAGGCAAGATTGGGCACTACACACAAATCATAGAATAAAGAGTTAGGAAAAATCAAACACTTCAGAATGTTATTTGAAAGGGTTAAAATGTTGAAAAAGTAAAAACAAAAACAAATGGTAACATAGTGAAGTGAAAAACCAATGGAGCAGGAGATGGAGACTAAGGTTCTAAAACCTATTTCTCTAAAAGCTAAGAGACATTTTACGAATTATCCAAAAAATTAAGAGACTGAACTAAATTATCTCTAAGGTCCTACAGTAATATGATTCTTTAAAGATGTCAAATGCCAAATAAACATACAACTGAATATTCCTGCTCTCCTCTAGTAAGTGTTCTTTCATCCTTCTATGTATTTGTTGATAGTTATGCAGCTGGTTAAGGGGTAGATCATCATAGAACTATTGTTTTCCAAAGTTTTGATTTTCCTTGTAATGTTCCCACTCAATAGGCAAGGATCTTATAAAGAAGCAAATTTTAATTGATATGTTTTTGAAAATAGATTTTCAAAAAATGGTAGCACAGTAAAGTGGAAAAACAGTACAGAGAAATGAATAACTGAAAGTCAATCATACAGTGAAACAGGCGTAGGCTTAAGAATCCCATCTATGTTAGCAATAAAAATGAATTAATTTGTTAATTACACTTCAAATAGAACACTAGTCTATATTCTCAAATCCTCAAGATTGTAGCAAAATAGACATTAAAACAAAAACCACTTACTGCATGGGGAAAATGAACTGGAACTTATATCATTATTCTGAAACAATCACATGCTTATGATGTTATTAGGAATTTTCCACTCAAAATTTCTGTAACTTCAGTGCAAAAATAAAACGATCTCTGTAAGAATATACAAAAAGATGATAACACTGGTTGTCTCTGGAGAGTGGAATAATGTTAGGGTTTGGTGGATACGAGTTGGGAAAGAAACTTTTCACTAAATTCCTTTATATACTTTTTGATTTTGAACTAAATAAAATGCATTGTCTATGAGGAACAAAATTTGTTTAACTGAACACAATACAGTAAAAACCTAAAAGTCAAAATTAATTATTTTTACTCTTCAAAAAAAACCCCAAAAAGACAAGTCAAAGGCTAGGAAAAAAGCAGTGCAAATCTTATATCTGATAAAGGGTTTGTACCCAGAACATACAAATAACTCTCAAAACTCAGAAAGAAGATGACAAAAAGTCCACAAAAAAATGTAAAAAGGATTTAAAGAGATATTTCATAACCATGAATAAGTATGTGAAAACACAATATCATGAGTTATTAAGGGAATAAAAATTAAAGCTACCATGTGATGTCACTATACAACTATTAGGATGGCTATAATAAGACAAAAATATATATTGGCAAGGATGTGAAAAATCTGGAACACCCATACACTGCTGTTAGGCCCATAGAATGGTACAGCCACTTTGGAAAAGTTAGGCAGTTTCTTAAAAAAACACTCTTAAACTTACCGTACAAACCCACCTATTCCCCTCCCAATGAAAAGGCATATCTACATAAAAACCTGTATGTGAATATTCATAGCATCCTTATTCATAAAAGCTGAAAACAACCCACAAAAAGTGATGCACACAATATTCAATGGAATACTATTCAGCAATAAAAAGGAACTGATACATGCTATAATATAGAAGAAACCCAAAATATTACACTAAGTTAAAAAAACAAAGTTATAGTTTTGTATGATTATATTTATGTGAAATATACAAAAGAGATGGAAAGCAGACCAGTAGTTGTCTATGGTTAACAGCAGGAGCAGAGATTAGAAGCAAACAAGCACAAAGGAAGTTTTTAAGAATTAAAATTGAATAGCAATAAAGAGAGATTAGGATTCCATGATAGTATTATAATTAACTTTATGTTACTTAGGCCAGGATTTATTAATCATAAATGTTTAAGGGTATTAACACAAAAGAAAGAATTAACTGGAATAATAAGCACACACTCACCCTCACACTGGACAAGAGGATGTTTAAGACACAGTCTATCAGAACACAAATGATATAAGATCTTAAAATATATTTATAATCTTTTAAAAATGGGAATTAATCAATTTCAATAATTTTGAGCAGTGATCAACGATTTTTTTCATTAATCCCTTTTGGTACTCGTGCTGATGGTATTTTAGATACCCCTTTCCTCTCCTTTTGTTGAGCCTTTGTATATTTTATTAGTGCTAAATACATACAGGAATGCCAGGAAAGGCATATCTGATTAAGGAAAACAGTTATAGTCACAAGCCAAATAACATTATTTTGAGCTCCATATTCTTTGTTTAGTCATTTAGGCTGGAGTATCAACATTCCAACAAATCCTACTCTGTTTCCAATTCTACTTATTAGGCAAACTATTTCCTTAGATACTACATGCTTCCTGAACTGTGCAACATAGTTACAAGTGATGTAAGTAATACTGAGCTTACCCCAATCAAGAATGTTAATAAGAAACCGTATTTATTAATGTATTGATGTGTTTACCTTTATGTTAAAGTGATTTTTCTAAAGGATTTAAAGTAGCAAGTTAAAAATTTTTTTTCTATACAATAAATATGAGTATATGTGATATATTAACAAATTCAGTAATATATCACTGAAATTTCTTCTTAGTGACCAATACTAGGACTAGGATTGCAAGTTATTCAGTAAGGAGTGGTGATCAAACTATGACACATAGATATGAAGGACCCTAACACTGCAAACTAAAAAAATTGCTCTATTTTTAGAAATTATTTTTAGCTCTATTCTTAATAGTCATTAAGAATTTTTAATGACTAAAACTATGCTCATGTTATATTAGGTGAAAAGACATGGAATTTTATACACACAGGTACAATATACCTCTCAAGTTTTCAACTGTAGTTTTCCTTATGTTGCAACTAAGAAAGAATTCAGCAATTTTTGTTTTCCTTTGCCTATAGGGAAACAATTTTAACCTAAGCTATAAAATGAAGACTACAGAAAAAGGACAGATTCTGTGAGAGTGTACAGTATTGAGTTAATCATTAGATAGCAATAGAAAATTCATATATAATGCTTATCTCTTATTCAGTATTTTGAACTTCAATATCTCATAGGTAAGAAGATACTTTTACCATCTCTTTATTCCTTCAGAATGAAGAAACACAATGTAAAAATAAAAATAATTATTTACCAGAACTGAATTCACCATTCTATAGGACAACAGAAATGTGAAAAGAATAATTTAAAAACAGTGTATTTTAGATTGTCAGAGAGAGTTGATTCCTTCTTTTGTTAGTGTCAATAATTTATAAAACAATCAATATTAAGTGCCTCTGTTTTCAAAAGATATTTCATTAAAAGATAGTGAAAATATCTTCCAAGGTAACTAGTAAATGTTATATATAAATGTTGAATGCTTACATTACCTCGATAAATAAAGAGAAATGAAAAGAATATTTTAATGTTATTGATCATGTTACCTTCAGGAGCAACTGCAGAAGGACAAACTTCTTTCAGGAGATCTCCTAGAGTGTGCAAATGTCCATCTGCAGTCATAGGACGAAAAAGCTTCTGGATGAAAGGCCGTTCAGTTGTTGTCTATTTGAAAAATGAAAAAAATTCAAGCAAATCTTTGTTGCTGCAGATTACAAATTAATAGATCAGAAATGTAGCGTTATCATTAGCTGTGTTCTAATGCATAGAAGCATACAATATCACAGTATCACAAATGTGGTGTTATTGTCAAAATGCTTAACATAAATTCAAATAAAGCTAATCACCAGACTCAGACAAAACTCCTCAAAAAAGTCTAGGTATTAAAATACAATATAAAAAGATTAAAAGCAATCGACAAAACCTAACAACTAAATACAAAACTACCTAAACTAAATACTGAATTGGAGAAGGAAATGAAAAAAAAAAAAGCTATGAAAGACATTTTGGGAATAACTGGGGAAATATGGAATGAACACTAAGTGCTATAATTGACTAATGTCCCATTTCTCAGATGTGATAAGGACAATTCCTTATTGTTAAGAAATTCATGCTCAACTATTTCAGGATGAGACTACATGAATGTCTCAAACTGACCTTCAAATGGTTAAAAAAAAGTGTGTGTGGGAGAGAGATATGCAAATGTAGAAAAATTTTAACTGCTGTTGTATTTAGGTGAAAGGTAGTGGTCTTAGTTGTTTTATTATTTTAGTTTTTCTATATTTGAAAATTTTCATAAATAGTAGCTATAGTATTTCCTCTGACAATTATTAGTGCTATGTCATAATTTACTGCTAATGGGTTTTTTTTTTTTGCTTTCGTTCTTTTTTTAAATGAGAAAAGACCTAAATAAATATTCCACCAAGGAAGTTACTCAAATGGCTAATAAACACACAAAAATGAAGACATGTACATAAATGGTTATAACAGCAGGGCAGGGGGAGTGAGGGGGCACAGGAGGCTGACTGTTCGTTCTTTCTTCCAGAGCTTCCTGGGAGGAAGACAGTGTTGGCATACCTTGTACTTAAACAGATCCATATACTGCACAGACCAATCTATCATGAATAGTTGTAGCAAGGATGATAAAAACAACACTTTATGTGATCTATTCCTGGCAACCATGGCATCCTGCCCCAGTTAGGGCGCTGTCATTTTCTTTCTTTTTTAAAAAATTTTGTTTGTTGAGGTAACATTGATTTACAACACTGTTTTATGGATGTAGGTTCAAACCTCAACCAACATGTGCTAACACATCACAACCACCACCAAAGCACCAATAATCCTCCAGCACAGCCTACTGAGTCCCCGTCAACCCTTCATTTTCAGTAGCCTCAGTTCTACAATTCTAAAAAACATTTATCGTATTTATTTATGCATACAAGAGCTGGGGTGTAGGTCAGATGTGTGGGAGGTGAGAGTATTCACCAAGACAATGGGGAGCAGAACAGACAGATCTACTAAAATACACTGCTGAGCGGAGTAGCAGGCCAGACAGGAAAGGTCTGCTGTGCCATGTGGGATCAAACTGGCCGCTGGGGATCAAACTCATGCTACAGTGGCTGCACACAGCTTGACACAGCTTACCCCTTGCACCACAGTCAATTTTTTTTAAGGTTTATTTTATTTTGTTTTTGTCTGTTTCTTTTCTTAGTTTTTTTTTCTATTCCACTAGTGAGTGAAAGCATTCTGTATTTATTGTTTTCCTTCTTACTCATTTAATTTAGCATAATCCCCTCCAGTACTATACCTATGGCAAGCTTTCTATTTTGTAGCGGAGTAGTAATCCATTGAATATATATGTGTGTGTGTGTATATATATATATATATATATATATATATACACACACACACCACATTTTCTTTAGCAATCTTCTGTTCTTGGGCACGAAGATTGTGGACATAACTTGTTTATTGTAAATAATGCTTCAGTGAACAAAGGAGTGCATATATCCCTTTGAATTAGTGTTACTGTATTTTTTTGGTGATACAAAAATATGGAACACTTCACCAATCACATGTCATCCTTGTGCAGGGGCCATATTCATTTTCCCTGTAGCATTCCAATTTTAGTATATGCTGCCTCAGCGTGCACTATTACTAGTAATTTCAATGTTTTCCCCACTTTTAAAGTTGTTAATATTTTTCCAAACTACCTCACAGGAGACAATGCTGATGAGAGCCTCACCATGAGAGAGTGCAGGCTCTGGAAACAACCAGTCTATGAATAGCATTACCACTGATGAGATCTATGATCTTACATATTCATTTTCTTTGGGAATATGGGACATTCATATCTCTTAAGTTTGTTGTGGGAAGAACTGAAAATTTATGCCAAGCACTGAATAAATAAAGGAATATTAAAGAGATCTAAGATGATAAACTTTTATTGCTAAGATTTCTAAAACAAAAAATCATAAAAGTCTGTAAGAACAGAACAGTGCCTTACATTTTATAAGAAAATGATTTCAAAAACCTAGTCATTAAATATGTTTTTCTTTTTAATCACAGAGATAAGCCACAACTTCAACACAATGGTTACAGATGTTTTTAAGGGTGAACACAGACTCAAAAAAAAAAAGAAAAACTAGACATGGTACAAGCTACCTTTCCTACCTTTACACTGTGTATTCAGTGGATACATAATAAATATTAAAAATGGTGTAACATAAATACAGCTGAGTGTCTGTGGCAAGGAAAAAAAAAAACCATAGAAAACTAAAATATTGATAATTAGTATGCACTGAATAGCATTCACTAATTGAACTCTTTAGGGATTAATTTTAAGTATGATTATCCTTCAATTAGGAATCTCATACTTTTCACCCAAAATGAAGTGGAGAACAATATAATGCACAATCAACAGTTAACTATGTGAAGATACGATATAGCTAACTCTGTGAAGATAGGGGAGTTCGGAGAAGAAAGGAAAGAGTAGGGGATTGTAGTAATAATTTAAAATAGCTACTACCCACCAAGGGCCTTCTATTTTTCAGGCAATGAAGAGGCTTTTAAGACTTTTTAGCAAAGGAAGTGACGCGATGAAAGAAGCTTTTTCTGAAAGCTAATGGAAAGCAGCGCTGTGTATGATGACTTGGGTAAGAGGTAACATCAGGATGACTGCTGAGAGGTTGTCTGAATAATGCAAGCCCAAGTGATGACAACTGGGACTGAGTTAATAAAAAAGGAGGGGCAAGGCTATATTCCCCTCGCCAAAGAAACAAAAGTTAATCTGTCCAATCTGAATATACCAAAGTTTTCAGTGAAGTCAAAGAAAGCTTTTTAAGAGTCATTCATCCCTACATAGTGGACAGATCTGTGAGTGGCTTACCTATAATAATTTATTATAATAACCTGAAAACAATATGGCAAACAGTGAAGGCCAAATGGTCTTAACTATATATTAAAAAAAATCTTCTACTACTATTCCTAGAAAAATGGTTTGTAATTTTTTGTACTGCTCTTTTTCCCACTCTCCCCAAATCTGAGCAGTTATAATAAAGGTATATCTTCATCAATTTTTATAAAGATGTTATTTGCTTGGGGTGAGGGGAAAGCCCCAGTACTATTAACATATTCTAATCAAGAAAGTGTTCATCAAGAGCTATTTCTCAGATAACAATAAGCTTATTTTTAAAGAAAAAGACCCAAAATACCCAATCAAAAATCTAATCAACATTTTATTTAATAATTAATAGATTGCCTTTAAAAATTTATATTCTTAAAAAAATTAGTACACTGGAAACTGTCAAGCATCTAAGGCTGATGAAAGATTATGCAAAACACTCATTTCTAGGAGTTACGCTTAAAACACAAGTCCTCCCCAGACAGATCACATTCCAATACATACAGAAGATATAAAGAGCAATGGGAGCAAAGAGTAGACTTCTGCAAATTTCTTAACAGACTTCAATAAACATAAGTTGGAGTTTAGCAGAAAAAGAGTAAATCATGCTAGAAAGTATTTAAAAGCTACCTTACTTTTGAATATAGCAAGAATTTTAAAATTGCACAAAGCCCCATGAAGATGAATTGTGCAAATTTTGGCTTAGTATACATGAAACCAGACAACACTAACAATATCCATGTCACTGAATCTTAGCCTGACAGACAAGAAAGCCACTGTAACAGGAGTATATCTCAATACTTACCTTGATCTAGACTTTTATTTGTAAATATGTAAGCTACTTCAGTGACTTCCAAGAAATAGCTTTACTCTCTCATGAGAAATAATATGATTCAGTCAAGTTAATTTTGAAACTACCCTTATTACTTTAAAAAGCATATATGTTAGTCATTTCTTAAATATACTGAACAGGGTATAAAATTCTGGTGCTAATGGCTGACTGTTTACCATCTTTCTACCCATGTACCCTGACTAGGGAAACATCACTTTTTCTCTATATGGAATTATTTTGGAGAGATATTGAACAGAAGCAGAAGAACCAAATTTAAGCATTTTAAATTAAATTTGTAAAATTTTAGCAAGTCTTATGTATTTAGCAAGTCTTATGTATTAGGAAATTGAAGATGAAGGTTGTTACCACTATAGTGTGAACTATAGGCTACATCTAGGAAATAAAATAGAGAAAAGGTCTACCTCCAACATACCTCTAAGTAATTTAACAGTAAAGTTGATAAAACAAGAAATGCTGACTTATTCTAGTAGGTTGAAAATTAGACTATGTATGGTCTTTAAGAGTAACAGGTACAACCATTACAACTAAGGTCAAGTTTGATTCTTACTAGTTACATAAGGTACACATTGCAACAAAAAATGCAAGATAGTAAAGAAGGTATTTTTTGGAGCCAGAAATAACTGGCTTCAAGTCCAGGTTCTGTTCTTTATTACTGGACAATGGGCATAATTACCTAACTTTCCTGAACCTCAGTTTGCTCAAATGTAACACAGGAATGACTATACATGTATGTACACAAACACACAGGAGCACAAAGAAAAAATATTTATATTACAGAGCTTTTGAGATAAGAAAATACATGCACAGTATAATCATGGTGCACAAAACCACCTAAACAAACCCTCATCCTAACACACATACCACCACCACCATCAAAAATTTCAGCATGCTCTCAATATAATGGGTATTTCAACTTAATATTACTTCAATTTAGCAGACTCAAGTTTTATTTTCTTTTTAGTTTCAATCTATTTTCTCTAAGTTCACTTGTCTGAATGCTGGAAGATTCAGAATCATTAAATTCAGCTTAACTTGCTGTGCTTACTGACGTGGCAAGGGGAAAAAGGGTAAAGCCATTTTAGGACCAAGTCTAGAACTTAATACCAAAACTAATATTCAAAAAAGGAAATATTGAGAAAATGTACTCCATCAAAATAAAAAAAAAATCCTGTAAAGATGATGAAAAGACAAGTCACAAACTAAGAGAATATCTGTAAAATACATATCCAACCAAGGTCTTCTATCTAGAATATATTTAAAAAAAAAAAAAACAGCAGAAAGAAGCACAAAGTATTCAATTAGAAAAGGGACAAAAGACACGAACATATTTCACCAACGATGGAAAATAACCATATGAAAATGTGTTTGATACATCACCAGTCATTAAGGAAATGCAAATTAAAACCACAATGCAATAATACCACTATACACCTACCAGAATGTCTAAAATAAAAAGCAAAAAACACAGTAATAACACTAAGTCCCTGTGAGCATGTGGAGAAACTAGATCACTCATATAATGCTGGTGCAAATGTAAAATTGTAAATATAGCTCCTCTGGAAAAGATATGATGTTTCTTACAAAAATAAGCATGCATTTTACCACAATGACCTAGCAATTGTACTTGAGTAATCCCGGAGATATGCAAATTTATGTTCTCAAAAAAAAATTAAACAAAATATTCACAGCATTTTTACTCATAACACCCCCAACTAGACAAACCTAATGTCCTTCAACAAGTGAACGGTTAATTTATCTGAAGTATATCTGTACATGGAATGCTACTCAGAAATAATAACAACTATTACTAATAATTCATGCAATAACTTATATGGAGCTCAAGGGAATTAGATTGTATGACAAAAGTCAATCTCAAACGGTTATATACTGTATGATTCCATTTATATAACGTTAGAGAAGTAACAATATCTTAGAAATGGAGACCTAGTGGTTGTCAGAGATTAGGGACAGGGGGAGTATGGTTGGTGGCTGTGGTTATAAAAGGATAGTTGGAATATTTGTTTTAGAACAATGCTTAGCATATAGTAAATACTTAATAAGTACCATTACTGTTCTTATTAATGTAATTTAACACTCAATATAAACTTAATACTAATATGTATTTTATATTGAGTTGTAATATAAAAACAAGGATAGTTATAGTAAGATATATTAATCTTATAGTAACCCTGTCACTACATAGCACTAGTGCTATTGATCACCATATAACATGAGTTAGGAATGTTGGATTGGGGCCTCCCTAGTGGCGCAGTGGTTAAAGACAGGGCTGTCTCCTCAAGCTGTTGCCAGCCACTGCAGCATGAGTTTGACAGTTGGCAGGGCAGGGAGCAACCTACATGGTGCAGCAGACCTCTCCTGCCTAGCCCACTGCTCCCCTCAGCAGTGCATTTCAGTACATCCACCTGTTCTGCTCCCCACTCTCTCAGGTGAATCCTCTCACCTCCCACACCTCTGGCTTACACCCCAGTGCTTATATGCATAAATAAATAAACCTTTAAAAAAAAAGAAATGTTGGATTGTTAAAAAGGACAATTTACAATTAGAAGGGTATATATTTTATTCATTCATGATGGAGTTAATGACCTTAAAGAGGAGGAAGAATCCCATCAGGTAGTAAAAGGAGTTTCTGCTCACTGAAACATAGTGATTAGAAGTTATAAAGAAAAAAAATGAAAATTCAGAAAGGATTCAATGTAAAAGATGCCCCATGAATGGCTGAAGATTCACTGGGATCCCACACTTATAAATGACCATAATTAGAATTATTCTAGTAGTAGTAGTAACTTGGTTAAGGATCTCTGACCAATGGCCTGAATCACTATAAAATGAATCCTTAAGATCATCTACTCAAACTAGTCTTAAAAGGCCATTCTATTTTTGGTTGGGCTGATGAAACAAATACTATATTGATACTTGCTATAGGTTGCATTTTTCTATGTGTAGACAAGATTTGATATTATCAACTATTTTGTGTGTTTTGCTGTTAAGTCCTCTGAAAGTCGGGATGATTGATTTACTATATTTATAAATAAAATTAATATTAATTGGATTTATAAGAGTTGTTCAAGTATATTAGTTGATTTCACTTGTTAGAATTTTTTTAGGTGCCTTAAAAAAATCCTCTATCTTGATCTATCACTGGATTTAGCAATATCTGTTGGTTGATTAATAAAGAATAGAACTATATTTATTTAAGAACTACTAAGTGATTTAGAAGAATTAAGTCTGGAAAAAGGATATATTGTAGAAACAGCAGTAAGTGAAAAAAACTGCTTTTCAATTTTTGTATAAAAATTACTATATTTACAACTAGCATACATTGAACTGAAAGGAATTTTTATAAACCACATTTTATAATTTATAACTCTAGTAAAACATAAATAACTAAATTCCACCCACACACAAACGCTACTTCCAATATTAAAAAAAACTCCAACAACAATTGCCAGGGCTGTCAAAAACAGTGTATTTTCACTTGACATATAATTTTGAAAAAATGAACTGAATTTAATATTTTTGAAAAGTTTTAGGTAAGTAGTGAAAGCTTCATTATTACCAAAGTCGTGACAATGATGAATAACAATAAAGCTTTACTTATAGACCCTTAGTAAAACAAACAAACTCACAATCTAGTACTTTAGAGAATCATCAAGTTGCTATATTACATTAATAGTGGTGACAGGAATTACAAGAACACAAAGATAAATAAACTGCAATGAAGAAACTGTATTCATTTCCTGCCTATGTTAAAAAGATTTGAGACTCTTATAACAAAAGTAAGCATATAATAACAAAAACTAGGAACACATATGTAGGTTGAGTTGAGTAGAATTATAGCAATAGGGTTCCCAGATCCAGGATCTCCAACTAACGATGACAGGGCAGGGCTACATTATGAAAAATCTTCATTCATTTAAACGTTACTACCACTTACCAGGGTACTACTGTGCTAGTGAATACCAAAAATGAAAAAAGCACATATAAATAATTGTAATATAGTGTTAAGTGATAACAGAAAATATGTATAGTCCCATAAGATAAAATTTAAAAGTCCAAGCACAAAATTTAACTGGACTTTTTGGAAGCTAGAGCAAAAAAGAATGTAACTGGTTACATAATTTTATTTTCTAAGATTGGAACATACACTAGCAGGTACAAAGTAAAAATAACCGAAGGGTGTTAGAATGTAAAATGCTTAAAACAGTAGGTAATTTCTAAAGAGGAATAAAACAAAGGAGGGAATATAGAAACCTTCAAGCTTCCAAATACATAGTATTTTTTAAAATAGAGAGAGATAAGGCCATTTCAGGCAGAGTGCAGCAATAATACCTTTTCATATGCCCTCCCCACTAATGTATTCAGAAGGCAGCTAGAATATAATAGTACCTATGAAAAATTAGTGGCTAAGAGGAGAAAAGTGGACTAACAGCCTACCATACAGAGCCTGGAATGTCAAATACAGTAGAATTAGCAAAATTTTGGTTGGTATCTGAACTCACAACATAACTGAGTACCTATGGCAAATCACATCAATATCTGGAGTCTTTCTGATTTTGAAAATGGGAATAATACCTATCCTTGAATGACTGCTGTGATAATTAAGTAAGATGAGGTACATAAAATACCTAATGCAACAGGTGCTCAACAATGATTAGTTCTTTTCATTTCTCCCTTTTAAACCCCTGTTAAATGTGGAACCAAAGAAAGGTAACACTATTTAGTCTCTACAGAACCAGTTACAGAAGAATGAAAAGATAATTGGTATTCAACCAGAAGTTCCCTTTGAAGTCTTGTAAATTAGAATAAATATGTGGCACAAAGAAAATAGGGGTTTACACAGGATATGCTGCCAGACTTTACCAACAACGACATATGATGTGCCTCAAACTGTCACATGCATATTTGGCTCAAGGTATATTCAAGCATGTCAAATTTTGCATCACATGCTTTTCAAAAGAAGCCTCATATTAAAATTAGCTTAAGAATATACACATATAGCTTAAGAATATACACAATTACAATACCTCATTAAGTAAAAAGAACAGACCATCTTCAAATGAATGCTTTTAGACCTTTACAGTAAACAGTCCTTTTGGGGGTGGGAAATGAGGGAACAGGGACTGAGCTGTTAGAGAAGTCTATGCTACTTCAGCAGACTACTTTCATCCTTTATGTAAGGAAATAGGAGACCTGAAAATAAGCACTTTCTGTAGTTATGCCACCCGAGTCTCAAGTCCACTTTTAATATTCCCGACACCACTAAAAAAATAATAATTAACATTTGAAAAGCCGTCATTATTACAGTCAGGGACACTTAATCCTCAAAGCAGTAGTGTCTTAATTGAAACTATGATTAAATGAAAGCACTCATCAGAATTATATCCACACATCTGGTTTGAAGTTTATATTTTGTCTTATTTAAATTGTTGTATTTATTATAACTCTGTCTAGACAATGCCAAATATATTGTTACATATAAATAAAGGCAAATTTTCTTCAAATACTGCAACAGTTTGTATCTTCCTCATATCCTTTCATTGAATATAATGTGTTAGAGGGAAGCACTATTTTTCTCTTACCCAAGTTGAGATCAACTTGGTGCTGATTGTAAGACAACATATAAAACTAGTTATATTGCTTTTATATTTTTTATCTGAAATCACCATTTGAGTGGCTAAAGAAGAAGCCTCCTACAAAAGTGCTAGGATTGAAGTTTTTAGTAATAATTTCTTCTGCCAAGGTTTCTCCCCAAAGATTTGTAAATCATACTGAAGGAATCACAGCTTAAATTTCATTATCTATAATAGTTTTAAAATATCTTTGCTAATGTCATCCAAGTCACACTAAAATGATAGGCTAATATAAAAATAATGCAATGAAAAAACTGTTTTCAACTGAAGAAAAAAAAGACACATATGGGACACATATGGGCTACTTCTATCTATATGGTGCATTTTTGCAAAATAATCAAGCAGTACTTTAAATTTATATGAATAAAGAAAATCAAAGTAGCAAGGACAATAAGCATGCTGATTTCAGAACAGAAATTCTGTTCCCTTGATGCCTAGTCAAGTGTCATATCCTCTAGAAAAGTATTTTTCTAAATCTGGGCTTGGAGTAATTGAAGCTCTGTAAAGATCCTCAGCCCTCTGAGCATGGTCTGGGAGTTTTATATTGAATGCTATATAAAGTTTATAATATGGATATGTTAATCATTGTGTTTCTGATACAAGTAATTTTTAAAAATGTACCCCACTAAAGGATCATCAAAAGCAGATTTCATAAATTGTCTTTTTTTTTAGAAGCTGCAAATAAAGACAAGTGACAAGTATTTATAGAGCTCACTGCTGAAGTAATCTACTGATTAAGGAATTTGAAGTAATCTATGAAGGAATTATAAAAAAGCACTTTACTATTCTGAAGAATATATGAAAAAACCAAAGTACTAAAACCATAAAATCTTAGAGGAAAACACAGGAGTAAGGTTTTATGGCCTTGGTGTAGGCAGCTGTTTCTTAGAAATGACAATTTAAAAGCTAAAGCAAACAAAGAAAAAATAAACTGGACTTCATCAAAATTAAAATTCTCTGTACTTCAAAGAACACAATCAAGAAAATGAAAACAAAACGCCAAAGTACAGGACTAAATATTTGCAAATCCCAATTATCTGATAAGGGACTAGTATCCAGAATATATAAAGAACTCTTATCAGTTGATAATAAAAAAACAAATAACCCAATTTAAAAATGAGCAAAAGATTAGAAGACATTTAAGATGATTTACAAATAGCCAGTAAACACATGAAAGGATGCTGAACATAATTAGTAATTAAGGAAATGCATTCCAAAATGAATAATATAGCCCTTTATGCCTACTAAGACAGTTATAATTAAAAAAAAACACACACAAAATAACAAATGTTGGTAAGGATGTGGAAAAACTGGAACTCTCATACACTGTTGGTGAGAATATGAAATAGTACACTTTGGAAAATAGTCTGGAAGTTCCTCAAGACTAAACATAGAATTACCACATAATATAACACATCAATTCCACTCCTAAATATCTAGCTAAGAGAACTGAAAATATATATCCACACAAAAACCATTAATTTCATAGTAGCATTTAATTATGATAGGCAAAAGGTAGAAACGATTCAAACTTTTGGTGAATGGATCAATGGAGTATCACTTGTCATAAAAAAGGTATATTCTTGGGCCTCCCTGGTGGCACAGTGGTTGAGCACTGGGTTGCGGGGCTGCCCGCAGCCTCTGCAGCCCCGGTTCGATCCCCGGCCACCGGGCGAGGGTCCCACATGGCGCACAGACCTCTCCTGCTGCCCACTGCTCCCCTCAGCAGTGTATTTCATCACTCTGCCTGCTTTGCTCTCCCCTCTGGCTCTGGTGTATTCTCTTGCCACCCCACCCCGCGCTTCTGACTGTACCCAGTGCTTGTGTAAATAAATAAATAATCTTTAAAAAAATAAATGATTAATTATAATTTTTAAAAAGGTATATTCTTTTTTTTGATATTACATATTTTTATTATTTTTAAATTTTTTAAATTTTATTTTTATATTCCCCATATAATCGCAACCCCCTTATTTTGACCCCAATCCCTTCTTTCCCCGTCCCCCCGCCCATAGTGTGTCTCTGGTTCATAGTTGTTTGTTGATTTTGATTTTTTCTTTATTATAGTTATTCTTTTTCCTGGTCCTTTATTTAGGTTTTCTAGATTCCTGCTTGAGTGAGACCATCTGGTATTTTTCTTTTTCTTTCTGGCTTCTTTCCCTGAGCACGATCCCTTCCAGCTCCATCCATGTTGCTGCAAATTGAATGTGTTTATCTTTTTTGAACACTGAGTAATATTCCATGGTGTATATGTACCACATCTTTTTGATCCAGTCATCTATTTTTGGGCATTTGGGTTGTTTCCAAAGCTTAGCTATTGTAAATAGTGCTGCTATAAACATAGGGGTGCAGGTGCTCTTTGGAATTAATGTTTCTGTGTCCAAAAAAGGTATATTCTGAACCACGCTACAACACCAAGCAACCATGGAACTAAGATACATGAGAAAGAAGCCAGACACAAAGGCCATATGTTATAAGATTCCATTTACATGCAATGCTCAGAATAGACATGGGCTTCAGGGAAAGAGAAATGTGCAGAGACAGTCAAGAGCTCCTCATCTTCCTACTTATTAGCTTGGAACCCCTGAATTCCCACTGACACTGCTGTGACATGAATGGGGAGGAAGGACTCTGCTGTAAAAAGGAACTCTTTTTGAGTTAGGATCTGGAATGGTAGAGGAAGAATATTATTGATACAAAAGTGGGTTTGGATTAATAGGCTACTACTAATATCATAGTTCAATTTCATTAATCACCTGGCCTAACTTGGGGGTTTTAGTATTTAAATATAACACAAGTCTGTATCTCCATAAAAACAATTCAAAATTTTAGTACACAGTATATGAAAAAAGAACTATGAATTCAAAATAGGCTGATGTGTCCCAACAGTACTTTATTTCAGGGTAAAAATAATTCAATACTAATAATTCAGCAAATAAAATTATGGATTTCTTTTCCCTAGTGGAAATTTTGAAACAGTATAAACATTTTGTTATTTAGTACACTACAGTAATTTTTACATAGAGTTCTAAGATTACACATCAAAGATTAATTCTTATATAATTTGAGTTTATCCATCCAAGAAATGGAAGAGAGACTGGTGAGAGAACAAGAACAAAAACAGGAACAGAACAAGGGGCATTTTGCCTCCCAGAATTCATTTAGTAAAAGAGGATACACTGTGGTTAAAAGCTATAAACACCGCAGTTCTTTTAAAGCCCTCTAAGGAATCAGGTCTGAAAAGTTGATAAACTTGGCAGTATGAAGAGTTATCAATCAAACTACAAATGAATTAAAGAGTGTGGTACTTTAACTTAAAATACAGTGTTTTATTTAAAAGATTTTATTTACTGTTCTAGAAGGAGTACCATTATTCCCCGGAATTAGTTACAACAAAAGGAAACCTTCCTTATCACACAGAATATGAATTACAGTGATATTCAATATGGAACATGATTAAACATGCCAAAGTAATGAAACTCTAAAATTATATGTGATATAAATTAGGAAGTTCTAAACTTTAAAACAATAATGTATTAGAGAGAAAAGCAAATTTGTTAGTTCTACTCCATTAAGGATTCCTCAAGCAATGTAAAAAAACCAGAGTTCAAGTTACACTTTGATGTGTGGATCCTTTTGAAAGCTACTCTACCCTGTTTTATATGAAGCATCTGTAGCTAAAATGAACACCTAGTGAAGAGTATGGATGCTGCATTACATAAGCAGACGTCAGAACTGTCCCAAGCTGATTTTAAGTTACTTTAAACATGCACACAGAGTCAGAAATTAGCTATGGCTTACTTCTTAGAAGTAACAGATAATTACCCTCATCATGATGAAAAGGGTTTTAAATGTAAGCTAATAGAGGTATTTTTCCTTTAGCAAAGCTCTGCTTTTAAAAGTAAACTTCAAAACTTTAATTAAAATAGGAAATACTTTACTATGTTGTAAAAACACTTCTCAGATTAGTGAGGCAGAGAAATGGAAGGATTCTGTGAAGGAGGAAAAGTGGGACAGAAAGGGAAAAAGAAAGAAAGAAATGAAAGACTAAAAGGTTAAAGGACTATCAAAATGTATAGCTTCTTGCAAATTTTAAACAGCAGCAGAAGAAATTTCTTTCCTTTGTATACATGAAATGTGTACAATGTTCCCCTATCTATGCTTTGAAAAACTTGGACAAATAAAATGTTAAGAATAAGTACTACAATGGATTTCTGAGTCCTTAGTTTTGAAAATCTATTAGTATATGTTAATTTTTTACAATTCAACTGCAGTCTACATTTACAAAAATGTTATGAGACAAGTTTAATATGTAAAACATGGTTTACTGGAAGTTTGGTAATAAGTAATTTATTAGTTTGACTGCTCAAAGTTTTGTGTACATCAACTCAACCACATCTCTGATAGGCAATATAGTAGTATCTAGTAGATAAATAACTAATAATTCACTAATCATTTGAAATCCTCAGTGAACTAACATATAATTTCACAAGCGGCACAGTTTAATTAATTTATGTTGTGTACACGTTGTGTTACAACACATGTATGCAGAGAGGTAACTTTCCTGAAAAGACAGACATATGGTTTACTCAGGTATTGTTTCCAAATGTAGAGTAAAGATTCTGTTGCACTTAATAGTGATCAGACTCATCATTCAATTGATAAAGACCTCTCCCTACTGCTCACACAGTGGCTCTTTATTTATTTTTTTTATTTTTATTTATTTATTTATTTATTTATTTATTTATTTATTTATTAATTAGTTTCCATTCCTTTATTTTTTTTTAATAAATTTTATTGTTATATTCCCCATACAATTGCAGCCCCCCCATTCTGACCCCAGTCCCTCCCCTCCCGCCCCCGCCCCCCTAAAAGTGTCTCTGGTTCATAGTTTTTTGTTGATTTTGATTTTCACTTTCTTATATTCATTTTCCTGGTCCCTTATTTAAGTTTTCTAGATTCCTGCTATGAGTGAGACCATCCGGTATTTTTCTTTTTCTTTTTGGCTTATTTCGCTGAGCATGATCCCTTCCAGCGCCATCCATGTTGCTGCAAATTGCATGTGTTTATCTTTTTTGAATGCTGAGTAATATTCCATGGTATATATGTACCACATCTTCTTGATCCAGTCATCTATTTTTGGGCACACAGTGGCTCTTTAAACCAACATTGAGCTTACTTTAAATTTACAGTCTTTTTTGAAAGCTGATGTTGCTTAAGACAAAACATTTTCTGTAACATGTTCCCAAGATATTAAAAATAAAACAAATGAGAGCACTGTCTAGATTTAAATACTAGATTTCTTATAGTCCTTAGGCTGGAAATTAACATTTTAATATGTCACAATCAATTTCTGAAAGAAGAAACTTGCCTGAAGATTTGTTTCAAATGTGTGTATAGCTACAACTGTATCTATATGTATTGTGAATATAATCGAAGCACAAATCAATATATCTATGCACATATTTCATTTATATTATTGCCTTAGTACTTGTCTTATTATAAACCTGCAAAGATCATAAAACAAAATTATTATATTAACCTCCACAAAACCTTAAAAATTAAAAACAAAACATAGTTAATATTTATAATACAGTATTGTATATTTGGAAGTTGGTAAGAGTAAATTTTAAAAGTACTTATCATAAGGAAAAGAATTTATTTCAACCATGCATGGGTATGGGAGTTAATGACATTTATTGTAGTAATCATTTCACAAAATAAACAAATGTTTCATCATGTTGTATACCTAAAACCAATATAATGTTGTATGTCAATTATATCTCAGTAATAAATACATAAGCAAATAAGCACATACAAGAAAATAATAATAGAATGCCTGTTTCAAAATAAGTACAAAAAAATGAGTGACCTAACAATTGATGCATATATTTCATCAAAAATTATGATACCAGGGTATGAAATGTCAAACAAAATTTTCCCTGTTCAGGTCACAAATTTTTAAAAATCAGGACATTGATCTGCCTTTTTAAGTTGGTTTTTCCTCTTTATATTCCTGAATAATCGTCCTATATTACCTACTTGAAATTATTAGTAACTAGTTATTTTAAAAGTATGAGTAATTAGACTAAAAGCAACTCTCATATTTACCCAAAAGAAGGAACCACTACTAAGAATCAAAGTCTAGTAATTCTGTTCTTAAGAGACAGGTGTTGTGTGTTCTGGCATGTTATATGAAAATCATTTATGAGAAGAACAGGAAAAAAAATCAGAAGGTAGTTTTCACTATTGAAATAGATAAGTGATTAAGCAAATTTTCCTACACTATGAAATTGTCACTAGATTAAATGATCAACCTAAGGGGTACTATTTCTGGGTGATGGCATTCTCTGGGATGGAGAGAAAAGGCACTGGAAGAAAAATGAGAGAAACACAGAAAAAATGTGGGTCTTAGAGATCTTTCTGAATAGTAGATTAAAGGAATGAACATTCTTGCAACAGGGATGAAGTTCAGGCTTGCAACTGCTAAGACCTTATTAAGCCGGTAGTAAATCGACAAACTATAACCCACAACAGTTAAGGAACACTGGAAGATTGCAGGTCAATCATGAAAGCAGCAAAGACTCTGGGTGACAGTCCCAAAGCATACATTATCTCTGGCATATATTACACTAGGGTTCACAATTCCTCTAAGAAACTGAAATATTGACTATAATATGAGGTGTCCTAGTAAATAATGGTAAGTCAAGGAGCAACTTATTTTTAATACATGAAAATCTCATTTTATAATATATACACTATCGAATACTTAAGTATGAAACAGTTCTATTTTCATATTGGCCAACAGTAATTTTTACTTTTTTTAAAAAAGATTTTATTTTATTTATACAAGAGCTGGGGTACAGGCCAGATGTGCAGGAGGGTGAGAGGATTCACCAGAGACAGAGTGGGGCACAGAACAGGCAAACAGACAAACACACTGCTGAGGGGGGCAGCGGATGAGACAGGAGAGGTCTGCTGCGCCACGTGAGATTCTCGCCGGCTGGCCAGGATGGAACCAGCATTGCAGAGGCTGCGGACAGCTTCACAGAGTGGCGCTCAACCACCTGCGCCACCAGAGAGGCCCCAACAGTAATTTTTAAAGCCATCTCACATTTAACCTAAGCTTTGTCAAATTTCAAATTGATCAACTGGATTCTAATTTATTTTTGCTATATCTATTCATACTCCCAAAGAGGCATTAAGGATAGGTGAATATCATCAAGAGGGGAGAAAGAGGAAGAAGAAAATGTAATAACTGAAAGTAAGGTTAATGCTTACATAAGCTAGAATAGCATAATAAAATACCAAGTATCTTATTACAAGAATTCTTTGTGAAAGGAGTTAAAAATCCTTTTTAGTGAAATAATTAAATCAATTATATAATATCTGTCTTTTTAAAAATGAAGTATTTAATATTTTGTCTTCTAAAATCACCCCCAACTACTATATGGTTGAACATGGGGAGTGAAATTCATTCTATTCTTATATTTGAGTTAGTATTTTAATGTGGTCACTAAAAATTGCTTAATTTACCACTGGAAATAGAACATTCTGTAAATAAAGAGAAAGAAAAATCACATACATTTCAATCTCTTCAACTTAAAGGGGGAATGTTATGTTTTTACTTTCTGTCCTTATATTTTCTCTATTCGAAGAAAAAAAGGACTGCAGGCAGAAAGCAACAGAAAGGGTGGAGTAATAAGAAGCCTGATATGTGTAAAAACTGGAAAACAGTCTCAAATGGAAAGTTGTAATAGAAAGAAGAAAATAAAAGTAATGAATTTAACAATATATGAAAGGGAATATTGATTAAGAGTGCAGGCTCTTGGAGCCAGAAGCCTGGGTTCAAATCCCAACCCACTTACCAAGCCTAGTGATCTTGGGAAAACTAAATAATCAAACTTTGAGGGCCTCCCTGGTGGCACAAGGTGTTAAGCACGGCATCATGAAGCTATCTGAAGCCTCTGCAGCACAAGTTTGATCCCCATCTGGCCAGAGAGCTACCCACATGGTGCAGCAGACCTCTCCTGTCTCACCTGCTGCTCCCCTCAGCAGTGTATTTCAGTCAGTCTGCCTATTCTGCTATCTGCTCTGTCTCTGGTGGATCTTCTCACCCCGCTCCCTGCAACTCTGGCCAGTATCCCAGTTCTTGTATGCATAAATAATAAACCTTAAAAAAAAATCAAACTTTCTGTCTCAGTCACATTCCCTACACAATGGGGATAGAGTCAGCACATATCCCAGAGAACCACAGTGAAGATGAAATTTATTAAAACCTATAAAATATTTAAAATAGTAGTTGACACACTAAAAGGTACTAGATAAAGGTTAGCTATTGTCTATATTTTAATTACCAGCAATATTTTTTAAACAAAAATAATTAAAACAATGACCTCGCTTAGTGAAACAAAATATTAATGAGAAAATACTGACTTCTTTTAATAACTTTAGTAGTTTGAAATAACACTACTAATTCTGCATATCTTAATTTCTCTAACAATAAATTAGGGATAGTGCCATCAGATTATCTGTATTATTTTTAAATTACTAAAAAGAGCAAATTTTTAAAAGTTGAAAAAATACTGTTTGCTCCCATCAAATGTTTTTAAAACTAAACAGCAAATTATTACATCAAAAACATACCATTCCTATGCAACTGCTTTAAAATATACTTGCCAGAGGTTTATAATTAACACTTGCTTTCATTTTTCAAGGAAGCAATTAAAGTTTATTTATTTATTTATTTATTTATTTATTTATTTATTTATTTTTCTGTCTGAACAATTTGTGAGGAGGTTTATTATTCTGCATATCAAATCCTTATTTTTCTTTTTTTTCCCATGTTCTCCATGTGTGTTATCTTTTATTTTTTTATTTATTTATTTTTTAATTAATAAATTTTATTTTTATATTCCCCATACAATTGCAACCCCCCCACCCCCCCCCATCTCAGAGACTGAAGAAGCTAGCTTATTTAGCAAGGGCAGTCAAAACTTGCTGTATTTGGCTGCCCCCTACAGGCCTCAATTATCTATTTCTTTTCAGAGGTGTGGAAGTAGCAACTATCATCGTAATTTTACATTAAGAATATTAATACTAAAGCAAATTATTATTCATTCTAGAAGGAAACAGATTGAGAAAGTTATAAAGATACATAAAGAAATGAAACAATTCCTTGTTCTCTAGAGATGTGAGGTGAATGCCCCAAATCACACAAGTAGTTGGAATATAAACTTAAAATTGCCTTAATTGA
Organism: Talpa europaea; assembly: GCF_964194135.1. Taxonomy (NCBI): domain Eukaryota; kingdom Metazoa; phylum Chordata; class Mammalia; order Eulipotyphla; family Talpidae; genus Talpa; species Talpa europaea. The sequence continues at coordinate 45,085,818 of NC_140068.1, read as the reverse complement.
AAACTTCTCCCTATTAATCACTTGCTATGCTAATGAATATTACAGATTCAATGTTTTCATATTTTTCAAAGGCCTGTTTTGGAGAGTCTATGTGGGGAAAAAAATTCCAAAATAATCAAGAGTACACTTTTACAAAAAGTAATCATCTATCATCTGTAACAATATTCACATTGTTAAGCAACATACTGAGTTATAATTTTTATACTTAGAAATAATTAGGATAGATTTAAAAAAACTTAAAAAAAAACTCCCCACCATTTTCTTCCCTACAATTCTACAAAATTTGCAAGTTAAGAATTATTACAAGTGATGATGTCATTAGTAATGGACTGTAAGTATCTTCTCCTCCATAATAACAATAGAACACTACTATAAACTGTCAGAAATCTGAACAGATTTATAATAAGAAAAAGAGGGACTTTATTTTATTTATTTTGGCTGATTTCATTTACTAATATCCAGAAGTGAAAATGAAAAGAAAAACAAAATCTATGAAACATTTAGAAATAAATTTTTAAAAAATCACAGAGCCTATTTAAAGAAAATTTTAAAATCTACATAGAACATAAAACAATCTGCATAAAGAAGATAAGGAAAATTTTGGAGACACTGCGGGTTGAGTTTCACTGCTATAAAAATCAAATGAATCCCATGAATTCTTTGGTTTACCAGTGCATATAAAAGTTCTATTTACACTACACTGCAGTCTATTAAATGTGCAATAGTCTTATGTCTTTGAAAAACATATATACCTTAGTTAAAAAGCACTTAATTGTTAAAAAATACAAATGATTATTTGAGCCTTCAGTGACTGGTGGAGGGTCTTATAAAAAATGCAGTATCTGTGAAGAGTACTAAAGTGAAATGCAATACAATGAGGTATACCTGTTTTTAATCTCAGCATTGGAAGATGAATTCTACCGAAATTAAAATTAAAATTTAATGTACTTCCACTTATATTTAAGTGAGATTCAATGAAATTATGGGAGACTGAATGAAATTATTTTAAAAGTCATAAGGAAAACAATGACGGAGAATAACATGAAGAGTTTGATAAAAAGGTAACAATGGAATTGCCCCAGCAGGTGTCAAAAAACTACAATCAAGGGCCTCCCCGGAGGTGGCACAGTGGTTGAGCACTGGGCTGCGAAGCTGCCTGCAGCCTCTGCAGCACCGGTTCGATCCCCAGCTGCCGGTGAGGGTCCCACATGGCACACAGACCTCTCCTGCCGTGCCCGCTGCTCCCCTCAGCAGTGTCCTCCGTCTGTCTGGCTGCTCTGCTCCCCACTCTGACTCTGGTGAATTCTCTCACCCTTCCAGGCTTCTGACTGTACCCAGTGCTTGTATAAATAAATAAATAAATGTTTAAAAAACAAAACTACAATCAAAGAAAAATAAAGTGGTGTAAGAATAAACAAATATACCAATGGAGCAGAATAAAGAATACAGAAATAGATTCCAGTGGTCAAACTACTTTAATGTAAAGCAGTGGTGGCATTTTTATCTAGTGGGAAAAGGATATTTTATATCATCAGTCATTATACTATGACCTGCAAAGCAAATTGTGCCCTCCATCTGTTTTTATAAGAAAAGATTTAATGGAACAAACCATACCTATTACCTGCAAACTATCTATGGCTGCTTTCAAGCTACACAGTTACACAGTTTTAACAGAGACCATCTAGTCTGCAAAGTCAAAAACATTACTGTCTGGCTCTTTGAAAGGAAACTTTACCTGCCCTGGGCTTATGCAATGACTGATGCTATTACGACCAACTATCACCTTGGAAGAAAATAAAGCTGTGCCTCTATGTTTCACGAGTACATAAAAATAAGCTCCAAATGAATTAAAGACTTGCATACTAAAAAAAGTAATCAATCTTACAAGCAAGGTTAGGTAAGAAAACTGTATAATCTGCAGGTATAGAGGGAGGCACCGACTTAGCAAAGAAAGAAATCATAGATTACTAAGAAAAAGAAACAGATAGTTAGCTATATAAAGAGTTAAAAACTATATATGTAAAGCTACCATAAAAATCAAGAGAAACACTGTAGTTGGTTATTTTTTACAAAGTATTTGATGATAAAAGAATCTTTTAAAAACAAGATAAATAACACAAAAGAAAATTGGACAATACAACCCATGAAGCAATTCACAGAAAAAATCCCGTTGAACAAGGTAAATAATGACTGCCTACACTTAACTGCCTACACTTAACTGCAGGGAGGGGGGGGGGGGAATAATTTTCAAAAAAATGAGATACCTCTTTATTTCCATAATACTTCTGTATGTCAAATAATCATAATGCCTAATTGCTGGCAGTGATATAAGGGGAGAAATACACTCTCATTTAAAATGCTACATTTTGAAAAAGTAACTTGGCAACATTTAAAAAAATACTTAAAAAATGAAATGAATTACTAAATAAAAATAATTTAGTCTCTACCTTTGAATCAAAAGTCCATTCCTGGGTATCTAACTCATAGATCTAAAAGAATGTGTTTATAATGCTGCTTACTGTAGCACTGCTTATAATGGCAAAAACTACTGTGTCACACAGTATGGAGATTCCTGAAAATATTAAGACTAGATCTCCCATATGATCCAGCAATTCCACTCCTGAGTATCCACCCGAAGAATACAAACAAAAGACACAAAAGAACTGACAAAACTAAACCAACATAAAAACCCTAGAAATATGACTGCAGAACTGAGACTACTACAGGGCAAGTGGGAATGTGGGCGGGATCAGAGGTGACAGGAGGCACAATATAGTCAAGGACTATGGGGGTTTGGATGGTGGGGAAAGGGCAGTAATATAATGATACATCTGATAAAATGTGAACTTATTCCCCTAAATAGTGTTGTAAGCCAATGTTGCCTCAAAAAAAGGACAAAAACTAGAAACCAATAGGAAACATCAATAGTTAAGACTGAACGTATTACAACACACCCAAAGATTGAATATAACATAGCCATTAAAAACAATAAATTAAATTAGGTCCTATAATTCAATCTGATTAAAAAATGGGCAAATGCAGAACAGACATTCTCCAAAGAAGATCTACAAATATCCAACATGTACATGAAAGGATATCAACATCACTAGTCAATAGGGAAATGCAAAAATCAAAGCCATAAGAAGATACTACCTGATATCCTTTGGGATGGTTATAAAAAAAAAACCCAACAAAAAAACAGACCAAAAAATCAATATCTGCCACAAGAAAAAAATAATGATTGCTGTTGAAGATGGTAAGTAACTGGAAAATCTGGGTGCTGTTGGTAGAAATGTTGAAATGGTGCTACTATGAAAAACAGTACAGCAGTTCCTCAAAAACTTAAAATATCAATTCCACTTCTGGGTATATGCCCAAAAAACTGAAAAGAGGGTCTCAAAGACATATTTATACACTTAATATGATTGTTTATTTTATGTTATCTTAAATTGAATTATGGCACCCAGATATTTGGTTAAATATTATTCTTGATGTTTCTGTGAAGGTGTTTTTTGCATGACATTAACATTTAAATTGGTGGACTTCTAAGCAAGGTATTCTTCACAATGTGGGTGAGCTTCACCTGAACAGTTGAAGGTTTAATAAAACAAAGGCTGACCTCCTTTAAGCAAGAAGGAATTCTGTCAGCAGAAAGCCACTGAACTCAAATTGTCACTCTTCCTTGGTCTCCAGCTTGCTGCCCTCCATCAGATTTTGGGCTCACCAAGGCTCAGAGATTATGCGAGCCATTCTTTAAAATAATTCTTGCTCTCCGCTATTCCCTCTCTCTGTCTCTCTCTCACATCCTTTTTTTGGAGAGAATCCAAACTAATATACCCATGTTCACAGCAGCATTCTTCTCAACAGCCAAAAAAAGCAAGTTTAATGTCTACTAATGGACAAACAAAATGTGGCATAAATATACAGGATACAACATAAATGAACCTTGGGGACAATACATTAAGTAAAAACAAGTCACACATAAAATTATAAATTATGATTCTAATTATACAAGGTACCTACAGTAGTCAAATTCATAGTTACTTAATGAGTATAGAGAATCAGTTTTACAGGATGAAAAGTATTTTATAGACTGGATGTAAAACAATGTGAATGCACTTAACATTACTAAATTATATGCTTAAAAATGGACAAAAAAAAATCTGTTTTATCTCAATCAAAATATTCTTGAAATTTTCAAAAAGGTACTTTCCAAAAACTGAAGGGACACACATTAAGCCATGGACCAGAGGATGTCACATTTTATCTGGCTAAAAAGTATTAAATAATCTCTGCACAATTCAAAATGTAATATAAATCATTCAGTTTCTTTCTGAAAAGACCAAAACCAAAATTAAAAGCAATAATATTCAGTTTATTGCCCAATAAATCCCTCTTCCTGTTTCCTGGCCTTTCTGCTAGATGTTACTGCATATATTAGATTTATTTTTAAAATAAAAAGGAACGAAAGAATAGAATTATAATTTCTCACGAAAGCTGCCACAAACCTAGAGGAGAAGGAAGCCTACCACTGTCATAATTCACCACACAGTTCTATTGCCCTCACTTTCAAAATTCATAAATCAACATTTCTGAAAAGTGAATCTAAATTTTGTGTTCCTTCTTCAGTCTAGGAAGTACCAAATTAATCTCTGAAATTCTGGTTTCCACTTTGCAAAATGTACTATTTCTTCTTCTAAATCGTAAGTATCTAGATTTTAAAAATATTTTATTTATTCATTCATTCATTTTTTAAAGATTTGTTTATTCATACAAGAACTGGGGTACAGGCCAGATACGCGGGAGGGTGAAAGGATTCACCAGAGACAGATTGGGGATCAGAACAGGCAGACTGACGAAATACACTGCTGAGGGGAGCAGCAGGCAAGACAGGAGAGGTCTGCTGCACCATGTGTGGGATTCTTGCCGGCCAGCTGGGATTGAACTCACGCTGCAGAGGCTGTGGACAGCTTCACAGTGCGGTGCTCAACCACCTGCACCACCAAGGAGGCCCTTTAAAATATTTTAGCACATTACAGTAGAAGTTAAATAGATTTGCTTAAAAGGCAAGTAAGCTTCCCAACAGAATTTAGTGGAATTTGAATGACAAACAATTTTATATTGAAATATTAAGGAAATAACAGTAAAGAACAGAGTTCTGAGGACTATAACAGAGAACAGAATTAAGTTAAAAATCTTATTTATTTTACTATCATGTAACTTACAAACAACTTTTGCCAAAGACAATCTAATTACATTTATCATAATCACCTCAAGTTTACTCATTCGTGGTATATAAATAACCAAAAGGAAAATATGGTAGTTACCAGTGGAGAGGGGAAGAGGGTTAGGAGGAAAATATGATAGTGTGAGGGGACAGCTTGATGGTGGGTCAGTGAAGCATACACACATATCAAGATATGAAGTTTACTCCCCAAATTATATAGTTTCATAAATAAATGATAAAGCAATAAAATTGGATTTAAAAAGGACAAGTAGGAGTCCATTTTCACTTCATTAGAAAATAAGCATTGTTAGGCAACAACAAATGTTGGTGAGGATGTGGTGAAAAGGAACTCTCCTACACTGCTGGTGGGAGTGCAAACTGGTCCAACCATTGTGGAAAGCTGTCTGGAGGTTCCTCAGTCTACTAAAAATAGAGCTACCATATGACCCGACAATTCCACTCCTAGGGATCTACCCAAAGGACACAAAAACATTGATTCAAAAGAACACCTGTACCCCTATGTTTACTGCAGCACTATTTACAATAGGTAAAACCTGGAAACAACCCAAATGCCCAAAAATAGATGACTGGATCAAGAAGATGTGGCATATATACACAACGGAATATTATTCAGCAATCAAAAAAGATATACTCATGCCATTTGCAGCAACGTGGATGGAGCTAGAAGGAATTATGCTCAGTGAAATAAGCCAGAAGGAAAAGGAAAAATATCAGATAGTTTCACTTATAGGGGAACCAAATAATAGTTAAATTTCTTATTTATTTTACTATCATGTAACTTACAAACAACTTTTTCCAAAGACAATCTAATTACATTTATCAGGAATATAGGGGAACCAAATAAGACATCAGTGTAAAACAATAATAACAGTACAAAACACAGCAAAGCAAAAACAGACAATTATAAATCAGAGACATTTTGCAAGGGAGGAGGTGGGAGAGGGATCAGAGGGAGGGAGGGAGGAGCACAGGGGAATGAGGTGATGGTGCACGGGTGCACTGGTGAAGGAAGCTTTATGGGGACCACACCTGAGGGGGTGGGTGGAAGCAAATATTGTTTAAAAATGAACGATGTAAAAAATTAAAAAATTAATACATAAAAAAGGGACTAAGCATTGTTTACCATCACTTTTTATTAGAACTAAAAATAATGTTACTTTGTTCCTAAGAGGAATTTACTTGTAACTTCTAAATTAACATTTAGAACAAAATAGGCACTTAAGTAATCTTTTTTTTTTTTTTAATAGAGGCATGTTTATTTATTTATTTGTTTGTTTGTTTGTTCTGTTTACTCATGCACTGGGTACAGTCAGAAGCGCGGGAGGGTGAGAGAATTCACCAGAGCCAGAGCGGGGAGCAGAGCAGGCAGAAGGACCGAAGTACACTGCTGAGGGGAGCAGCGGGCGGCAGGAGAGGTCTGCGCACCATGCAGGACCCTCCTCCGGTGGCCGGGGAGCAGCCGGGGATCGAACCGGCGCCGCAGAGGCCGCGGGCAGCCTCGCAACCCAGCGCTCAACCGCTGCGCCACCGGGGAGGCCCTACTTAAGTAATCTTCATTGAATGGGTATGAATGGTTATTCAGACTACAAAAGATCTCTAGGATAAAGAGAAAACTCCTTTACATTGACTTTTACCCTTGGAGCCCCACTGCTGTGCTACAGACAGAGGTGGTCCTCTTACTGACAATGTCCCCTCTGCCTGTACCAATTCTTCTCAATACTCTTTGCCTACCTTTATTCCATCCCTCTGTCAGATATCTCAAGATATAATCTGTCATTAAGGGAGTCTTCCATGACCTCCCAAACTAGATCAAATTCCCTTAGAGAAACTAGACTTTTATTGCACTACCTATCTTTCCTTTATAGTACCAATCACAGTTGCAATTTTACATGTTTGTACGCTTTGGTTAGTTTTTTTCCACCTTTAGACTATAAGCTCTATAAAAAGTAAAGTATGATGCTCGTCACCACTTGTATCCTCTGTGTCTAGCACCGGGTATGACATGCAAATATCTGTGTAAATGAACTTGTTGAATGAATGAATAAATGAATAAGACTAACTCTTCTTACATGAGTCATATTGTCAAGGTAACATGTGAATCCATTGCTTAAATATGTTTAATTTCCATTCTGTAATCTAATTACTATGCTTAAGGACTTCAGTCATTTTATGAATCTTTTAAACAAATTATCCTCATTCAACACCATCTGTTTACATGTACTGTTCTAAATTACATTTTAGTTATGTTTCCGAAGCACTTCCTGCTCATAACCTCAGCTCTAGAACACTGGCTAACACGAAGCACCTGGATTTCAGGGACGCAGACCCGAAACTCACACACCAAACAAAAACTGTTATGTAAATGACAGAAATGACACATTTTGGTCTGTAATCTATCTCTAGACTACTTTTGGACCTATTTTACTTTTACCACTAGAAATTTTGGCACTGGGGTATAGTCATTTTGATCCCATAATTGAACTACAGATGAAAACGAACTAAAGGTTTTCAACAATCTGTACAAAAGTCAGCTTTTAAAGAATATCACCAGTTATATTTCCTAGCTCTCTATCAGCTTATTTGGTCAAGGTAGACTTCACTTTATATGATGTAATTATGTCCTTCTATTCTACAAACTTAGTGTTTATAAATCAAATCATACTTTGTCTTACCTAGCTCTGGCTCTAGTTCTTACTATTTTTCATTTGTGTGTCCCTGAGCAAGTAACTTAAAGTCTCTCAGCTTCAGTTTCCTCATATACAAAATCAGATTATCATCCTTACAATACAATTTTAAGGTTTCAAAAGAGAAAATGGACCCCTTCAAGCATTTTCAGTGTCTCCCTCTTCCTTTTTATCACTTGCTATGCAGGAATCCTACTAGGATTCTGCAAAGAAAGACAAATATTTTAGTAAAAATTGCATCTTCATTTATTAATACGAATGGATTTTCAGATTTTATTTAAGTTTACTTATAACTTAAGGTCTCAAATAATACAAGGATTTGTATTGTGTATGTCAAAGAAATGAAAGGTACAGTTAATGAAAATGCTACATAAGAAAAGTTACACTTCGTTAATGAAATACCCCATCCACACAAGTCAACAACAGAAATCTGGCATTATCTTTAGCTCATATAATCAGAAAAATGACAAAGCAAAGCCCATCTTCCTTTGGTGATGAAGATTCAAAAATACAAGAGGGAAATGTGGAAAAGCAGGAAATGACCAATTGGCATAAGTGACTCCTAAAGTTTTATATTACTTCCCTATCTTACTCCAAATATTTAATCAATTCCAGTAAGAACCAAATTGCAAAGGGGTAAAGCCAACAGGAAAGTTACATAGTTCAACTGAAAACCAAAAATGTGCTCAGGCTGTCTCTTCCTGTTTGAGGCAAAACTGACAAATTCTTGACAAAGAAAAGGTCAGCAGCCTTAGCAATCCCCACCTGATAGGTTCTGTGAAGCAAATTTTGAGAATTTTCTAGCTTCCCACTTTCTATCTAATTATAGAGCTTTAAAAACACCATTTTTTTTTCTCTCTCTCTCCCTTCCTCTCCCTCTCTTTTTTCTGTTTTCAATCTCTCTCTCAACCTTGTCTTATGATATCTCAGTAGGAGGTATCATAAATCTCATTTCTCCCAGAGCAGCAATGTAAAGGAAGACCTCCCCTCTGTACATACACTATTATTCTGACAATAATAACCCCCACATGAAGTAAAAATAGAATAATCCACTTCCCCTAGAAGATTAAAGTATTTATAATAAAGAAAGTATATTATAATTTAAAATAATACATACTAGAACCTAACCATCCATAAAAATGCTGGGAGGTATATACCTCAAAACACTTTTGGAACTCTTGGGAATGTCTAAAGAGTATGTGGTATATTTTATTCAACTAAATTCCACAAATAAGATCTCATGCTAGGCTGTGGGGATGCATTATGATTGCTACCATGGCACATCTGGCACAATAGCCCCAAATCAACTATTAATGATGGTACTGATTTAATGAATTAATGAAAATTCACAAATTCATAGTACATGCCAGGTACTTTTCCAGAACCTAGGCACAAAGCATGAACAAAACAAGTGTCTAGCTTCCATGATAAAGATGAACCAGTAGATAAGTATAAATTCAATTTTTAGAAATAATTAAAAATCATATGAGATGATAAAAATCTTCTGCCAAAACAATGCCATAAAGGACAGGACTGCATTTATTGTAAAAATAAATTTGCTCTGAAGTCATGAGTTTAAAATGTTTTTAAAATAGAGTCACTGATATAAATCTGCAATATGGCTTCTTTACAGAACAACTTCAACCAGATGTATAAATTCACCCCGTCAGGTCCCTTTTATTTTCTGGCTGAGGAAATAAAGGCCTGGAGAGGTTGAGTATCCTCCTATGGGTACACAGGTAGTCAGTGTCACACTTCCCAGACATCTTCCCATGGCTCCAAATAGTTCAGTGCTCTTTCCAGGAAACAGGACTCTTTTCAAGGGCAAGTATTCTAGCTTTTATACAGCAAGTATTTGACAACCTTCTGAGCTGAGTGATGTATAGATACAGTCACAAATGTACTAGGGAATCAATGCAAAATGAGGTCAAAATGATTTTCTAGGCAATGAATGAGGCCAAATTGTGATCTTGACTTATTGTGTACTATTACGGGTAACCCTTCCAGCAGCTCTTCCTCTTGCTCCAACTCTTCCCTCATCATTTAGTTAATATTAAAAGTGTTTTGTTTTCTTCTATGACAATAACACCATCTATATTAAAGTTACCATATTTGACTTATAAATAAAAAGCTTTTTTTCCAGTTTTAAATTATGTGATCTTTAGTGCATTTTAACACTCTAGGATTCAATTAAATGTCTTAGAAAGCACTTACAGTGCATGAAATCCTGTGCAAATCCTACCACATGGGTTGTTTTTTCAAATGTAACTCTGCCTTCAAATATCTCACTAGCTGGTTGAGGGTGTCAGTCTATTGAAAATGTGAATTAGATCAAGAATGATCTAACATGGGCAAAGCACTGAACATAGCTAAGACTGGGCACAGAGGTTTTTAAAATGTCCATCAGTATTTCTACAAATATTTGACGCTACAACATCTGGTCCCAGGAAAAGAGAAGTCCAACCACCTGAGTCAGTTCCAATCCTCTCCTGCTAAGCATGCTCAGCCTCAAAGAGGGTTGCTGCTTAAAAAATCTGAAATCCAGTCAGAAAACTTAAGGATTACTTGTAAATTCTAGGATAACTTTTACTATTTTAATCTATATTTAAATACAGATTATCTGTCAGTGATGGTGAAGAAGTAGGTTCACCTTATGAGATTTATAGACAACATAAAGAATCCTAGTCACTGCAAATATACTTGGTCAATAAAACCTGGCTTTTTTCTTTCTTTCTTTTTTTTTTTTTTTTGAGGTGGGGGGCAGCTTTTCTCTGTGTAATAACTGAAGCATATCACTACTGAATCTAGCTCCATAAAATTATTCTCAAAGGTTCTCTTAGGGAATAGCTTGGTGGTCAGTATTGATTTCTTCTATCAATACAAACAGCTAGGCTTCCTGTAATCTTTCCCACATTATTTCATGCATATGTAGAAACTGTTTGATTTGCCCACTATCAAATAACAATCTCTAAAATTGTTATATCCCTCCTCTCAGCAGAAGGTTTAATCCTCCCTGTACAGAGAACATTGGGATTCCCCCATGAAAACCAACAATTTCCCCCCTCCTTATCCTTAACAATTCTCTGCAACCTCTCCTTTCTCTTTAACCTATACTGTTCATTCCAACCCCCAAGTGCCTTGCTCCATCAATTATTTTCCTTCTTATTTGATAAACATATTCTTCCATAAAGTAACCTAAAAATCTTTTCAGTCTTAGCACTCCCATTATTTCATCCAATTCTTTTTTTATACTATGGATGATTCATGGCTTATGCTACATTCTCCTTAGCTACTGTGAGTGACATTTTAGGAAGTAACTTTATGTACATGATCATATTTTTACTTGGGTAAATTATAAAATTTAATTGTACCCTCACACTAAATGATAGACGAGACATTTCTTCCCTATGTAATAATGCTCAAGAAAGTTTAGCTTTCCCTGATGATCCAGTAGGTTTTCATACTATATATAATGAAAAATTACAACTCATCACAATTTTTTCCTTGCTCTGACTTCAAGTCAGACCTGCTAAGTCTGCAGGTCAATTTTAATAAATTTGAGAATCATTCTCATTCACAGTCAGGTAGTTCCAGTCTAGGTTTCTATTTTATATTTTTCAGTTGCTTTGATTTGATTTTAATTTTTTTTTTCCATTTTGTGATTAACATTTTCTTGAAAATTGCATAGATTCTTCATGATACAGGATAAAATATAAATAAACTGGTATTTGCAAGCTCACTATAGCTATGTTTAACAAAGAATTGTGGAAAATTAAATTTTCATTTTCCTATTAAAAAAAGTGTGGCTAGGGCCTCCCCTGGTGGCGCAGCGGTGGAGCGCTGGGCTGTGAAGCTGCCTGCAGCCTCTGCAGCGCTGGTTCGATCCCGGGCCCCTGGTGAGGGTCCCACATGGCACAACGGGCTTCCCTGATGCGCCCGCTGCTCCCCTCAGCACTGTATTTTGTCAGCCTGCCTATTCTGTTCCCCGCTCTGGCTCTGGTGAATTCTCTCACCCTCCTGCACTTCTGACTGTACTCAGTGCTTGTATAAATAAATAAATACATCTTTTAAAAAAAGTGTGACTAATTATATCACCTGGATTTATTCCATCAAGCATTTTTCTCATTCTATATCTATTGTACATATTGTGAATCCATGATCTAAATATGGTCATTTGCCCTTGTGTTAATGAAATCAATGAGAAGTAAATCTCATTTACTTATAAATCAGAAAAACTTCCTTCTTTGACTATACTGAGATCTTTGTTTACTTTTACTTTGTTTTGTTTTTAATTAGTCTGTTTTCCTCTTTGAAACATCTAAAAAAATACAGAAATAACTTTGAATAAAAACTATTGCTATTCAAAATGGCTACAAAGAAGTTTCATCACAACCTCTTTGACTAAATTTGAAAGGAAGTCCTGCTAGATTAGCGTCGATGGAGTTTTGAAATACTCTAGAGAAATATGGAATCTGTTTCCCCCATAAAAGTGTGCTGCAAGGAGCACTTACTACATAGTTATACAAACTGAAGACTATCTAAAACAAATACAGATGATTCTCATTTTGCGGTAACTATGTTTTATAAAATTACTGCTAACAATGATTTAGCAAATACTGAACTATTGTTTTTAGGAGAAATACAGGGTTGGGTTACTATAAGCCTCTGGCCACAACATACTCTTCAACTGTTTAATATAATACCACATTTTATGTGTGTTTCTGTTTAAATAGAGCACCTCAGCATTATATTGGAAGTAATTTTAAATAGCAAAATCACCAACAAAAATCACAACAATGTGAAAAGTAGCACTAAATGTATTGGGGAGTCACTTGTTCACAGTATGAGAGCAGAAACATGAAGGCACGTACTGTGTGTGCACCAAATCAAATTTTGGGACCTCTGCACATATCAGCTAAGGCTCTGTGAAATATTGACTTTGGGGTTACAAATAAATTTTACCAAGAAGGCAAATCTAAAAATACAGAATTTGTGAATACTGAAGGTCAACTGAATGAGTCAAATACTTCAGAGTTCCTTCTTTGATTTGAATGCAACAAAAAGAGGTCTGGAAATTCTAATAAATACTGTTCGGTTACTATGAACTTAAGAGTTTTGCACTAGAATGCTTTAAGAAGTGAGATGTATGAGGCTTTCACAAGTGTTACTGTTAAAAGTGTTAATTCCTACCTGATATATTCTAAAAGGGATGTAACGAAATCCATTTTCTTCTGCATTATATTCCATGAGTTTCCGATTGATGGCCCAAAACTGGTCAAATCTATCTGCAATGATAAATTTACTTGTTATTTACAATGAACATTATAATAATGATAAAGTTGCTAAACATTCTCCCTTAGATTTTTTTTAAAAGGGTGTCACTTAAATGTTATTTTTTTAAACTAATTTTTATGATTAAACACAAAACAAGACAAAATTGATTTTTTCTACATTATTGTTTCTTCTCCCTAGATAACTATAAACATTTTTCTCATAAGAGAAATCCTAAATATATAAAAGATATTTTTGGTGTCAAGGCAAAAAATATCATGTAGAGGTCAATGTCTAAATTTCCTGGGTAACTATTTTTATAGTCAAAATTATAAAGGTGCAGTTCAAGCAACCTAAATTGTAACCACAATTTATTTAAAGAAAAAAAGTCAAACATGAAACAATAAACATTAAGCAGCAAAGAAGATAATATCATAGGAAAGGTTTTTAAGTAAGTGTGGAATTGACTCTTAAGAAATAACTGTCAACTGCAATTTATTCTCAGACTGATTAGTCAACTTTTAAACATTTTCAGTCTCAATTAAAAAATACAGCTCTACTGAAATATAATCCAACATACTGTAAAAGTTACCCTTTCAAAGAGGCTTGTAGCACATTCACTGTTGAACAACCATTGCCAATATCTAATTTCATATTTTCATCATCCCCCAAATAAATCCATACCTATTCACAGACAGTAATTCCCTTTACCCCTTCTTTTACTAGCTCCTGGAAATCATTTATCTACTTTCTATCTCTATTCTGGACATTTCATAATTGGAATTTATGATATGTGGTAGTTGTGGGATCTGTTTTTATTTTCTTAGTATGCCTTCAAGATTCATTTGTCTTGTAGCATATATCAGGACACTATTCATTTTTACAGCCATATAATATTGTATGGAAATACACATTTTGTTTACCTATTCATCGGTTCATGGACATTTAAGCTGTTTCTACTTCTTGGTTATTACATGAATAACATAGATGAACATTTGTGTGAATGTAAGTTTTCAATTTCCTTGGGTATATGCCTAAGAGTGGAATTGCTGAATTACATATGGTAACTGCTCTAACTGCCAAATGGTAACCACATTTTGAGGAACTGCCTGGCTATTTACCAAAGAGGCTGCACCACTGAATATTCCCACCAACAAAATATGAGTGTTCTAATTTGTCTATATCCTTGTCAACACTTGCTCCCTCTTCTTTTTTTTTTTTTAAGTACAGTAGCCATCTTAGTGGGTGTCAACCTCTCTACTTTTTTTAAAAAAAAAATTATTTTTATATTCCCCATACAATTATAGCCCCCTTATTTTGGCCCCAAACCCTACTTCCCCCACCCCAACCCCCATAGTGTGTCTCTGGTTTAGAGTTTGTTGATTTTGATTTTTTCTTTATTATAGTTATTCTTTTTCCTGGTCCCTTATTTAGGTTTTCTAGATTCCTGCTATGAGTGAGACCATCCAGTATTTTCTTTTTCTTTCTGGCTTATTTCACTGAGCATGATCCCTTCCAGCTCCATCCATGTTGCTGCAAATTGCATGAGTTTATCTTTTTTGATTGCTGAGTAATATTCCATGGTGTATATGTACCATATCTTCTCAATCCAGCCATCTATTTTTGGGCATTTGGTTGTTTCCAAAGCTTAGCTATTGTAAATAGTGCTGCTATAAACATAGGGGTGCAGGTGCCCTTTGGAATTGATGTTTCTGTGTCCTTTGGGTAAATACCTAGGAGTGGAATTGCTGGATCATATGGAAGCTCTATCTTTACTAGGTTGAGGAATCTCCACACAGCTTTCCATAGTGTCAACCTATCTACTTATGGTTTGTCTTGCATTTCCCTAATGATCAACTCTGCTGAGCATCTTTTAATTTGTTTACTGACCACTTATATATTGTCTTTGGGGAAGTGTCTCCATTGTCTCCTTTTTAACTGGGTTATCTGTCCTTTTACTGTTGAGTTGTAAGAGTTCTTATTGTATTCTGTATATAGGCCCCTTCCCCGAGAAATAATACGCAAATATTTTTCATATTCTGGGCATTATTTCTTTACGTAGTTTTTAACTCACTCAGAATTCTATCTTAAAATAAAATTTACTTACATTTATCTCAGTTTCAAAGCTATGAAAAGTACATGAATAGTCCCAGAATTTCAGATCAGTTTGTTATTAAAACACCTTCTTCGTAGGAAAGAATACTTACAATGAAATTAGACAACTCAGAAAAGGAATAAAAGTGAAATTAGCTAAAAAACCAACAACAAGGGGCCTCTCCGGTGGCGCAGCAGTTGAGTGCTGGGTTGCGAAGCTGCCCCCAGCCTCTGCAGCGCCGGTTCGATCCCCGGCTACTCCCCGGCCACCGGAGAAGGGTCCCACATGGCAAGCAGACCTCTCCAGCTGCCCACTGCTCCCCTCAGTGGTGTACCTCGGTTCTTCTGCCTGCTCTGCGCCCCGCTGTGGCTCTGGTGAATTCTCTCGCCCTCCCGCGCTTCTGACTGTACCCAGTGTTTGTATAAATAAATAAATAAATAAATAAATAAATAAATAAATAAATAAATAAATAAATCTTTAAAAAAAGAAAACTTAAAAAAAAACCCCAACAACAAAACACATTCTCTACTCCTATACTCATCTCGATTCAATTTACCATCAATCTATTCATATTGCTTAGGCCTTCATAAATATAAAGAAGAATGTAGTTCAGTTGGTTGTTCTTAAACTTCTCTTAAAAAATGGTAACTGGCTCCAGGCTTTCTCTCATTATCAACTCCAAATATAAAGATTCATATTATATGGTAGGATAGAAAATCTATAATCCAGTTACTTCAGTGCAATTCTAGAGATGACAACTAAAGCCAGGTTAGGAGTTTTATTAAGAACCAGGATCAGAGTCTTGGTCTTTTAATTCAAAGTCCACAACTGTTTCAACAGTTACAACCACAAACCTGCATTTTAATGCTAAGAGTATGTCCTTTGACCACAGTCCTTTCATATATGAATCAATTATTCTTTCAATGCTTTTAAAAAGATTCGTTTTCTAGCAGCAAGTATCAAGTAAGCATGTGATAGCTAAAAAAAATTTCTAAATTTTACTAGCTGCCTCATCATGAAATTTCTAGCACCTACCACAGTCCAGTCCATGCATATTATACACTTGAGATAAACAATGAATAATAGGATATTAAGTACATAAGTTACTGAAAAAATTTGAGGTCCCTAGATCTGCAAGTAAATACCTAGGTGACTAGCTATTCAATTCAAAATTCTACCTTAATTTATTTGTAAGTGAAATAAAGGATTAAATAATTTCTAATGCCTCTTCTAAAAATAAAACTGTATAATTATTTAAGACACCCTCTTTTGTTAACAGCATTTGTTAAAAACTACAGGCAAACATTTGTTAAATTTATAGCTTCTAACAGAGAGAAAAACATGGTTTAAAGCAGTGTTCATAACTAGGGAAGATTTTGCTGCCTAGAGGACCTGGAGACATTTTGACTGTCACCCATAGAATGTGTAGGGACCAGGGATACTGCTAACCATACTACAATGCATAGAACTGTGCCTGACCACCAAGACTTACCTGACCTAAAAGGTAAGGAAAGCACATGCAAACAAATAATAAAAGTACAGAAAGGCAAACAGTAAAAAGTTCTTCATACCTATGTGGCAAAAAAGTAAACTGGAAAAAGGAACATTATTGTTCCCATTATCAACTTTACTCTCAGCTCCAATATTC
Source organism: Talpa europaea (assembly GCF_964194135.1). Classification (NCBI taxonomy): domain Eukaryota; kingdom Metazoa; phylum Chordata; class Mammalia; order Eulipotyphla; family Talpidae; genus Talpa; species Talpa europaea. The sequence continues at coordinate 45,068,872 of NC_140068.1, read as the reverse complement.
ACCAATTAACAATGCATTGCCATAATGGGTACACTGCTCTAATTATCTGTACTATGACAACCACATAAAGCTTTCTCAGTAGAATGGAGAGGACATTGCAAGAAAAAGGAGTTTCTGCCTGCATAGTCAAACTAAAAGCTCCTACCCCTAACAGCACCTTGATTTTTTCCAGAGGAGGTTCATATAGGCAGCTAGCCTGTGATTTCCTATGAGCTGCCATGCCCCTCTGTACACCCATGCCACATATCCAGATAGTCCTGACTGCCGGGTGACTACAGATCAGCTCCATTCTGGGCAAGACAGCAAATTTCTCTACTAATCAATTGGGCTGGAGGCTACTTTTTCCAGCAAGTTCTTAACACAGACTTTGGGAAGGGGACACCTTGTGTGACTTTCTTCCCTTAGCCTATAGTACTACATGCAGTTTTCTTATATTTTTATTATTCTTTTATCAGAATTTAATAATTGCTTATATAAAACTTACCCTGTTTAACCTTCTGTGTGGTTTCTAACTCAAGACTAGACCCAGATTGACACAACTATGTTCAAAAGGAATTAAAATACAATAAAAGATCTGCGTTAATAGAAGCATTTAATCTTCTTATAAAGATGTTACATTTTTATACAAAATACATTTTCTCAACTATACCAAAAGCATTCCAACAAAGAATAATCTGACATTTACAAGTGATAGTAATTCATAAGAAAGATAGAAATAGAAAAAAGCAAAAGGAAATCAATGCTGAGACTGAATATATAACCAAATGCCTCACACTATATTTAATGGTATCATATTTTTTTCTATCCCCCGGTCAACAATTAAAATAAAGGTGGAATAGGATGCACTACTACCTTCCTATATATTAATGAACTAAGAACATTCTGACCTGTTACCAAGCAATACTTTAAATATTACAACTATGGTATTCGTAATCTACCCGTCAGCCGTGAAAACAGTACTAACAAAAGCAAAATGGTCTTTAGTTATTCTTTTTAAACTACAATTATATGTAAATGTACATCAATCTCAACTTTCAAAATATACTCAGTTCTAATTCTAAAACAAATAAAAACAACTAAATAGGAAAAAATTCAAACTAGCAGTCTGCTTACAAACAATGGCAGATGAGAAGAAAACATACATATTTCTTGCTAGAGTTGGTATTAACAATATGTAAATAAGGTTCTTTTTTCAAAACCTTAACATTCATTTAGAAAGGCTATCAAATCAAGGATCACGAAATTGCCGTATATCAGTTTATTTTTTTTAATGAAAAGTATCAAAAAAATAGAATTCCTGAAAATTTTGCTGGCCACCAATTTTTCTCTCATTCTCTACTGAATTAGACTGTTACATAAAATTTTAAAAAATCTAAAAAAAGTGTATTTAAAATCAAAGTTTCCAAACTGGTACATATAAGAACTAAGAGCTACTGCTGATTACATTTGTATTCTTATTCTTCACATGGAAAACAGTGATCAGTTTAAAGGGTGTATCTAGTCTTCCACACAATTTTTATGCATTAAAAACTCAAAGTAAAAATATTTCTTAACATTCTAATGCCACAAATCATGTGTGTGTCTAAAAGCTCCAACCCTTGGAGTCACAAAGGACATAAAACAGAGTGCAAGAACTGTTATACAGCCTCAATTCAGTAATGTGGTGTGGCTGGCTGGGATTCTCAAACTACGGCAAAGGTGAGAGAGGGCTTCACATGTACACACTATCCACACTCCTGGTCTTCAACAACTATCGTGTCAAACAGAACATATTTATAGCACCCCAAGTTAAGTGTCACGTCAGAGTAACACAAAAAACAGACTTTAAGTTCTTTGTAGAGAAAAATGAATGACTGAAAAAATCACAGGGAATCAACTCTACAAAATTTTGCATAATCAACAGTATTATTCAAATCAGTACTACACGTGGTCATGTAATATACATAGTGTTTTAATCAGAGGCTTTCAAAATATGTAACAGAAAGCATACTCACATACAGACCTATTTGAAGTCACTTCTTCATATGTAATATATTAAACATCTTCATAAAGCAAAATAGGAGAAAAGGGAAGAATAATTTCTGCTGAGCTGCCAAATGCAGGTGTGTTAAATACATGACCTGTATCTTCAAACTTCTTTGATTTGTCTTCTGAGTTAAGTTAAAGGGCTTTATGTCAATAGGCAGTTTGGCTGAACTACAGCAGGGAGCTGTCTTTGCTGGTGCACATCTTCTTGGTACTTGGCTGCTGCTCAACCGAACTATACCCACAGACTGCCTTTTAGTTTGAGGTTTAAAGTTACTGAGATTTTTGGTGTGGAGGCCCTAGCCAAATAAAGTAGTCTTGAAAAGGCTTCAAGGTCCCTGAAAATTCATCATGAAGATAGAAGTATTCAGGATGAGTGGGCTGGCCTCTGCATTAAAGCTGAGAGGAGTGCCAATCCTGGAGAAGCTTAATCATTAATCCTGTACATAAACACTCATCTTGGCAGTAGAACTGTACCCTGGGGAATTGTTATTTGAGTGAATCAAAAGAGCAATAAAATCTGTATCCCAGAACACTTTAACCTGGACTCTCACTGTCTGAATAAACTGAAAGAAAAAATTTACCGCCACCACTCCCCCTTTGCCTTACAAACATAGTACAGTCTCGAAAATTTGCATCAAGGAGAGTAATGAAAATATTCAGAATGTAGTTAATTCTCTCTGTACTCACTTCTACAACTTTCATCTAAATCATTATCATCTCTCTTTTGAACCACTGTGATGGGCTTCTAGTGCCTGTCCCTCCACTTGTATCTTCTCTACACACATTCAGATGTTCTTTTTAAACACACCAAACCATATCATTAATGAATACAGTTCCAAATATTTTTCTAATGGGCAAGAAGGAATACCATTTTATAATGTACTTTAACAATTGGTTTTGTGAAGTTAAATAGTAGAAGTACTACCCCCATATTCCCATATTACCTGTAACTGGGGCAGACTGTTCCCTATCTAAACTCCATACAAAAACAACCATAATGTTAATTAATTAAATACCTCTTTCTCTGGAAGCAGCTCCTTTCATTGTCCTCACTCCTTTAAAACACAGTGGCTCCTGCATTCTTGTGGGATCTTATTATCCACTAATCTGTTTACTTACTAAGTTCCAAGTCAAACCATTTTTCTTTTCTATTCCTGGAAAATACCAAGCTTGTACCCATATCACAGTTTTAGTAGCTTGAAATACCCACTTTTCTAATCTCTACATAGCTGCTTGTTTTCTCATCATTCAAGTCTCATCAAAAATGTCACCTAACGGGCCTCCCCGGTGGCGCAGTGGTTGAGCACTGGGTTGCGAAGCTGCCGGCAGCCTCTGTGGCGCTGGTTCGATCCCCAGCCGCTGGGCGAGGGTCCCACAAGGCGCGCAGACCTCTCCTGCCGCCCGCTGCTCCCCTCAGCAGTGTATTCCGTCTGTCTGCCTGTTCTGTTCCCCGCTCTGGCTCTGGTGAATTCTCTCACCCTCCCACGCTTCTGACTGTACCCAGTGCTTGTATAAATAAATAAATAAATCTTTAAAAAAAAAAAAAAGTCACCTACCTTATAATCCTAGCTAAGATTTACTTTGTTTCTTCTAAACACTTATCATCACTTCAAATTACAGCAGGACCGTGCATAATGTCATGTCATTCAACATCATCCTTTCACAATGAAGATTTTTTTCTCTTCCTGATTCCCAGTGGGGCACTGTCTGTGTGGAATGTGCATAGTCTCCCTATGTCTGCATGGGTTTCTAGGTGCTCCAATTTCCTCCCACATCCCAAAGATGTGGCATGTCTAAAATGTCCCAGCTTGAGTGAGTGTGCATGTGGTATGAGTATGGTGTGGTGTAAGGATGCTCTGTGCAGGGTTGATGCCCGTCTTGTGTCTAAGCTGCCAGGATAGGCTCTAGCCACCCGCACACCTGAACTGAAATGAGTGGGTTTGAAAATGAACGCAAATGATTGCTAAACATTACAAGTGTTTGTGGGTCTTTATTTGCTAACACTGGTGGTGCTTTTGTGTTGTTGCATTTAATGTCACAGTTTCCAAGAAGCTATCTAATGACATTAAGTGAGAATTTATTGTACCATATTTATAGTCTATGTTTAATTACTTTCTCTCTCCCCAACTAAAGTATAAGCTCCCTGAGAGCAAGACCTTTGTTTTCAATTCCTGGAACAAAGTATTTGGTAATGAATGTCTGTTAAATGATTAACTGAATGAATAACTAACTTAGGTACATGGGGAATAACACAAAGAAGGAATCCTAAATATGACACAGCAGAATGAAAAGCAGATGCTATGGAGCCACATTGCCTAGGTTTGCCTCTCAGCTTTTCCATTTAGTAGCTGGGTGAATTTCAGCAAGATTCTTTCAAATTTTATGTTTCAATTATGAACATTCACAAAGTTACTGGAAGAAATAAATGAGCTAATAGCTGCAAAATACCCTGCACAAATAGGTGCTACAAAAGTGTTTTATCCTTTAGGCTGCCTTAAGAGTCACAAGCGAAAACTCCGAGCTTCTAAATTCAGTAGCAAGGTAAGTAAAGTGTCAAAACCAGTATGGGAAAGTGGTTCTGCCAAAACCCCATCATCACAAGATTGCTAGAGTACTCAGCTCTGGCTTAGGGCCAGGGAATCTACCTCTCAGATCAAATGCTGCTTCCAGGAGTTATGCAATGAAAGGCCTTTGCTAGCAATGGAGGGGAGATTAAGAGCCGTAACACACGCCAGTGACACCACCACGTTCCCTTCATTTCTCCTTTTGTTTCCTCCAACCTTATCAGCTCCCATATACAGCATTGACTTCTCAGTCTGTGGGAATAATTTAATTTCCATTTACTGTCCATCAATTTCAACTGCAGTAATCTCCAGCCATATCACAAAATGGTGGCGTGGTAGGAATAGTGGTCCCAGATCATTTACATAGTATCTGAGGAGTCCCCCAGTCTTGACAGGTTAGCCTGTATTCCATCTCCACTACCCTTAAGAAAGAATAACCATTCTTCATCTAACTTTCCTCTTTCTCTTTACATGTCTTAAAGTATTAAGGGAGAGAACAAGCATGATGGAGGAAAAAAATGAGGATTCTTGTCAGTCTGGAAAGATGACAGGCTCATATTGTTGTTCCTTTACAGCATAGGTCTATAAACAGAGCCAGTAAAAACTAGCTTTATAAATGGAAATCTAAAGAAAACTAATTTTACTAAGTTTGAAAAGAGTTGACTATAAATTTTAATTTCAACATCACAAACCTGCAAACGCTAACTTCAAGTTACAAACATCTTTAATCTATTCCAAGAGTCAATCCCAGTAATTGGCTTTATTTTTAAGTAGGCAGAATTTAATTATTGTAGTCCAACCAATTAAGAAAAGTTTATTTCAAATTTATTTTGTACTTGGGCCAGTGACAACTTAAAAAGAATTCAGAAGTCAATTAATTTTCTAATGTAAAAAAACTTAACTAGTCTGTGTGCCCATGTTAAAAATAAAAAAAAGGAAACATGACTTTCAAATATACTCAATTACAAGTGTGATCATCAAATTACACTTGCAATTATGCTCAAATTTTCATTTAATCTAAACAACAATCTTTAAGTTAGTTTGTTTGCCAAAAAGAGATTTACGGTGTTGTAGCACAGTGGCAGGCCAAGACAAATTAACCAAATATAGTCTCGTGTAAATCACCTACAGATTTATAGCCAATAATCTGATTTATCACCTTTCAAAATGACTTTAAATTGAGAAAATGTTTTTTCTCTTAGGCTAAATTAGTTTATCACTTTTCTAATTCAGAGGGTCAGAAACAAATTTAACAAGTAATCAAGCTCATTTTCACTTCACTCATAAAGTCTTAACATAAACATAAAAATCTATATTATTGTTAAAGGCCAACAGCAAAAAAGATACTCAATTATATTCACTGTATCTTTACAATGCTTATTATACAGAGATTATATTATATAGATCACAAATCTCTAATGCATCTGATAAAATATAAATGAGAACATGCTATTCATAATTATTCATTGACAAATAACAAAAACTCTAAAGGGAAGAGAGAGGTAGCACAGTGGTAACTGGAGACCAGTATATAACACAGCTTTTCTCAGTTTTAGAAAAATAAATGTGTAGTGAAGTGGCAAGTTACAAAGTCAATATATAAAAATCTGTCACATTTCTATACACAAATGATGAACTGGAAGAAATAAAAAAAAAATCCATTTGCACCTGCATCAAAAGGAATTAATATCTAGGAATAAACTTAACAAAGATGGTAAAAGTTTTATTAAAAAAATATAAGACATTTTAAAATAAATAGAACATTATACAAAGGAACAGAAAGATATTCTCTGTTCATGGATTGGCAGAATATTGTAAAAATGACCATCTTACCCAAAGCAATATACAGATTCAGTGCAGTCACTATTGAAGTTTCAATGGCATTCTTCAAAGAACTAAAACAAAACATTACTGAAGTTTATGGACTCAGAAAAGACCCAAAATAGCCAAAGCAACTGACAAAAAAAGGATAGAGGTATCATACTCCCAGACTTCAAACTATAGAACAAAACTGTATTAATCAAAATAGTATGGTATTAGCAGGGAAAAAACAAAAAGATGATGTAATAGTATTGAGAGCCCAGAAATAAAGCCACACTTATATTGATAGTTAATTTAGGAAAAAGGAGCCAAGAGTACACAACAGAGAAAGGCAAGTTTCTTTAACAAACAATATTGAAAAAACTGGACAGTAACATCTACAAAAAGAAACTGGACTATCTCACATCATACACTGAAATTAACTCAAAATGGATCAGACTTGAATGTAAGGCCTGAAACCACAAACTACATACAAGAAAACATAGTAAAATGCTTCCCAACACTGGCTTGAGGAATGTTTTTGGTTCCCACTCTAACATCAAAGGAAACAAAAGCAAAAATAAACAAATGGAACTACATCAAACTAAAAAGCTCCTGCACGTGGGAAGGAACTATCATTAAAATTAAAGCTTACCCTAACAAATGGGAGAATCTGCATACCACTGATCTGACAAGAAGTCAGTATGCAACATATAACAAAGAATTCATACAACTCAGTAAGAAAACAAATGACCTGATCAAAAATGAGCATAAAAGCTAAACAGAACATTTTGCAAAGGCATACATGATGGCCAATAAGATCATGGATAAATGCTCATCACCACCTATTATCAAGGAAATGCATATCAAAACCACAATGGGATACCACCTCATGCCATGAAAAAGGCTATTATCAAAGAGACAAGAAGAGAATGTGAAAAAAAAAAAGGGAAGCCTTTACACTGTTGGTGAGAATGTAGATTGCTCTAGTACCTATGAAACAGTATGGAGGGTTGACAAAATACTAAAAATAGAGCTAGCATATGATCCAACAATCCACACCTAGGCATCTACCCAACGAATGCAAAAACACTAATTTGAAGGGATATGTGCATTCCTATGTTCCCTGCAGCACTATTTACAAAAAAGCCAAGTTACAGAAGCAACTAAGTGCCCAACAATAGATGAATGGGTTAAAAGATGTGGTATATACACACAATAGAAAACTACTCAGTTATAAAAGAAGATGAAATCTTACCATTGGTGACAACATGGATGGACCAGAGAGGACTATACTAAGCAAAATAAGTCAGCAGGAGAAAGACCAATACCAGACTATTTCATTTATATGTGGAACATACAGAAACAAAACAAAGGAACAGAGAAAACTAAACCTAAATAAATCCTAGAAAGATGATTGCAAAACTGAGACTACCAGAGCAGAAGGGTAGGGAGACCAAAGTGGGGAAGGGGCCCAATGGACTATGATGGAGGATTTGGGTTACAGTGGTGGGTGCGGTGCTATCATTCATGTGCTATCATATTTCTGAGAAGTTATTAACTTGTGCCCCTAGATTACATAAGTGTTATAAACTGACACGACTTCAATTAAAAAAAAAAAAAACAAAACTAAGGTGTATATTAACATAAACAAGAAACTATTTTAAGAAAAAGTCACAAAATTCTAAAGTTCAGCTTTGAGTAGGGCTATGGTAATATGAAAAAAAAAAAAAGAAATCTTTTTGGCTACATCTTATGGAAATTAACTCCAATTAAAAACACTGTTTGAGATATTTTATTGTTTTCCTTCTACTGGGAAAGAGAGACAAAAGCTATGTGTAAAAAAACAAACAAACAAACAAAAAAAAACAACTAAAGATATTGAGGATCCCTAAGGAAATCTATTGGAAGAAATGCTTCCTAAATAGGAAGCCACTCTGAAGAGAATAAACAGGACTTGACCGGACATGCTACATTTTACATGAACAAAATGTTTATTTTGTACTCATCTTTTGTGGGCTCTTTTCTAATTTTCTAAAATCTTGGGTTAAAATCTTGCAACTCTGAAAGCTTATTAATCACTGGCATAGTTTAATAGTATTTATATGTGATTTTCACATAAAAGATTTCTGGATCTTCTACAGTTTCTACAGCAATAAAAGAGACACTCAATAAATAATTAAGAAAATAGCACAGATATAGAACTGCACTTTCTTCTTTGTTTCAGGAAAAGACATTACTAATGTAGAAAATTTTCACATCCAGAACTCATCGTTGTAGTCACTAGCCAGGACAGAGGTGTGAAATGCTGAAATTCTCAATTATGTAGTATATAAATCTTTGTTAAAAGGTAACGAAATAGACACTCAGGGATAGGTAACATATTGGCTACAGATTACTGAGTTAAAATGTATTATTTGGCCATTCAGACACTGGAAGGAATTTGAAGGAATGGGTCAGAGACTAGATAAATTTAAATGAAAGGTGAAAGAGGGGAAAGTAGGGTTGTTAAGGTATACAAACTAGATCAAGTGCCGCATAGAAAACTGGAGTGTGAGATGAAAGGAAGCAAGAGTAAAGGAAAAATACAGTAGACACTAGACTCCAAAAATCTAAGCATAATTAGTATTACTGAAATGACAGCATACTATTGCTTTTAACTGGCACCTCCGCAAAAATAGTCATTGTAATTATCCACAAACAATTATGACAGTCTGTAAGTTTACATGGTTAAAGTTTTATATCCATATGTATGTGTGCATGTGTGTATGTATGTAACTATGTATGTGTGCACATATGTAAGTTACTGGCCTTGGTGGTGGGTGTAGTGGGGTTGTGTACACCTGAAGAGGTGTCATCCTTTACTCTGAGTAATATACAGTATTGTGAACCAATGTTACCTTAATTTAAAAAAAAAAAGTTAATGGATAAAATAACTGTTTAATTTGTTTATATGTCAAATTCCTTTGTTTAAAGAACATAATTCCAAATGCAGCCTAAATGAGCCATTGTGACAACTGACCATACCAGTTCTCAGACTGAGGAGTAGAACAGATGACAAACTTTATAAATTGGTTGGTGTAGGCTTTATACTTTAAACATCTCTTGTTGCATGGCAGTTGTGATGAAAGTAGTAAGTCATGTAAAGTGCCTACCGCAGAACTTGGGTATTTTCAATGACTGGTCTCTCTAAACGAGAAGCAGTTTTATCCATCACCTCTCTCTAGAGCTACAGAAGTAATACTCAAAGGGAGCGATTTTGTTCCTGAGAGGATATTTGATGATGTCTACTTTTTAATGTCATGACTGAAAGTGGGGAGTAGTGTGCTACTGGCATCTAGTGAGTGAGTAGAGGTCAGGAATGCTGCCAAATATCCAACAATTCAGCCCCCTCCCGCCACTGCTCCAACATCAAAGAATTATACAGTGCAAAATATCTACAGTGCCAATGTTGAGAAATCCTGCTCCAGAATGGTGGTTATCAAACTTCAGTAACGATCATCTGAAGGATTGCTGCACCACATGTTGCTGGAACCTTACCCCAGTATATGATTCAGTTGGTCTAGGACACATTTCTAATCAAGTGCCTACGTACTTCTGGCCCACTGCCTACACTCTGAGAAAAAATTGCTCTAGGAGAAAGTGATAAGGAGCTAACAGACAAGACAAAACAAAAAAATTAATAAAGAAAGTTTATCAGAGGTTTTCTGTTCTCTTAAGGAGAATCATGAATCTTAATTTCAAAACAAAAAAACCCACAAAGTAATTCATCTATATGTGCATATATAACTGTGTGTAGGTGGTGCATTTTTTTTTTTTTGTAAGAAGAAAGAAAAGAGGGCCCATGCTATTAATTCAAATAGTAAATACAGGCTGTGACTCCAAGGGCAAAAATCATTTATCAGCTAATATTTGTCTGCATTCCTCTAAAAAATGTACCAACATTCAAAAGGAAGAGGTTTTTGAACCTTCCCAAACTTAACTTATAGAAAGAATGATAGTATGTTAGATCACACATTCTAAAAGAAATTTTTAAACAGGACCAAATATGAATCTTGCACGCAAAATACATTCTCTACCATCAATGAACTCTGGGACATGTGACTATTCACTGTTATTAATGGACTCTTTTCAATAAACCTTTGTTAGTATAATTTGTAGTGCATTATGAAATAACTGTCTAAATGTTTTCAACAAGTTTTATTTTCCATGATGTTCACTGCCAACTCTACACAAAGCACTGTAAGAGGCTATGATCCAAATTATTACCAAATTTATTTATCCAATTAAATCATGTAATTTTAAGAGCAATCTTTCTCCAGAAGCATAGTAAAGTATCTTTAAAGATTTATATTAAAACATAAATACAAAAAAATTTTAGAGTTCCATTATTTTTAAGTAGAAAGTAGAACACTAAAAAATTTTAAGAACACATATAGAGTAAAACACTTGGTTGTTCCACAGTAAAATTTATTGAATATGAAGGCAGGTTTCACATTTGCTTTAAGCAAATGCCACACACACAGCTTCAGACTGAACTTATTCACCTCATTGCATTGTAGGTAAAACAATAATGAAAATTACTAACTCATCTGTATACAGAAAGAAAATCACGTGGTGGCTAGTGGATATAAAGAATGATGAAACCTCCTGAATAGACAGGACTGATCCATTTTTCACTGCCATGTATCACTGGGAACATTAACTGTCATATCCTTAAAGATGAAATAATAAAGAGGACACTAAAGTTAATGAATAAGAAATTAGAAGTTGCAGCATCCAATTCAAATCTGTTAAGCCTTATCCATCTACTGACACACACAATACTTAACTCTAGCACAACTAATTCAATACATGTTCATATGAATGTCACACAGACATTTCAACCTCTTGTTCACTGGCTGACCTCAATTCAGCCTTGTTTCCCATCCCAAACCTATTCTCTATTTCATTATTTCATATCACAATATAAAAAGCAACACTATCAATAGTCGAAACCCAAGGACTGGTTCTTTTTTTCCTTTTACCCTAACATTACCTCAAATTTAATAATAGAGTGTGTCAATTCTACCTCCAAAATAAACCCCAAATTTATTTGCTTATCTCTATCTCTGCCACTGTCTCCCTAAAGGCGACCATCATATATCACTTATCACTCTACGGCTTAAAAATCCCCCAACAGCTTCCCACTGCACTTAAATCTAAATTCTTTCCTTGGCCTGGAAGGCCCTACCTATATCATCTAGTTCTTTCCAAATTCTTCAACATCATCTTGTGTCACCCTAATTTCTTGGTCACTATATCCAAGGGATACTAGTCTTTTTTCAATTTCTTAAAGCATACAGAACTTCTCTGCCCCCAGTCCTTGAAACATGCTATTCTCTAAGGTGACTGGTTCCCTCTAATACTGTAAGATTTCATATGGCCTTCTTTTGAGCTCCCGGAACTTGTTAATTGCTCTTCTGCTTCTGAGCCTACTCCAGATCACTCCCTGTGTCTGGAAAACTTCCATCACAACCACTCTGCTCTCTATCTGTTTACCCTTTTTCTAGAACACAAGTTATAAAAATAGTAATTTTTTAAAGGCTATCTGTTTAATATCTGCTTCCCCTACTAGACTGTAAACTCTGTCATAGACTCCCTATGTTCCACATGCCTAACACAGCATTAAACACATGGCAGCTTCTTGTAATTGGCTAATCCACACTACCAGGATCTGGGTGTTATTCTCCTATAATCAATTAAATATCAGAGTATATTCTGTAAGCACTATTTGTGACACTAGATGAAAGAATAAAAATGACTCTAAGCTCAAGGAAGGGATAAAAAAGTAAAAGATGAAACAAAACTAGCCATATATTGAAAGTGTTAAGGCTGAGTGATAGGTATGTGGGGGGCTGTTATACTACTTTTTCCTGCTCTTATTTATACAATGTAATGCCAGTGTACCCACAACTGGTTTAAAAAAAGAGAGAGAGATAATTTTACTAAAGAAAAAAGAAGGCTTACCAAAGACCAAGCTTTTATTGGGAAAAAAAAAAAAAAAGATTCAAAAAGAGCACTTATGCTTTCTATTCAATGTTCTACTTAGGAATCTCCTTCTAAGCAGCACCTGGCACATCTGGTAACAAAATCACAGAAACTGAAGCTTCAGGATACAAAGTTGAGTCTAAAATCTCTGTCTTTGTGTTTTAGTAGGTCTTTCCATGACACCACACTTACTTCTGGAAAGTTATCTATTACCTCCCACCAAAGTCCTGCTTAAAAAGTATAGGGAAGGAGAGAAGGAGAAGGAGGGATAGGAGATAAGGGGAAAGGGAGAGGGAGAGAGAGAGGAAGAGAGAGATATTATTAACATTAATATTCTTTTGAGAAGTTCTTCTGGGATCAACTGAATACAGGTACATGTATATATGCATATATATTTATAGTGCTTGAATTTAGTCTTATAAAGAATCACTACACTCTCATTTATAAAGAAACTTCAGCTTATAGAGACAGTGATCTGCCATGGCCACTGGTAAAAGAGTCAGTAAAGTAAAGATCAGGTCCATTGTTCCTTCTCAGACCAACAGAATCTTAGTCTACTATAGGCAACTGATAAAAACAAAGCAAGTCAATGAAAACCCAACTGTCTCTAGCACACAAACCCTCAAGAGCAAGAATCATTGATTTGTCTTTTATGTTACCTACCAAACAAAAGTATTTTCAAAATGTTGACTTGTTATAAAAATCACCTTTAACTTCTTCATAAAAGCCAGTACTAAGTTAAACTGATTACTACCAAATAAAATAGGTAATTTCTATAAAAAGTTACTCAGCTCAAAAAAATTAACCATACTTGAAAATAGCAAATTTTTTAAATCATATTTAGCAGTCAAACCTACATTTATTTGAAAGACTATGGAATTCATTAAATACCACCTTTTCTTTCTCAGTGTACTTAGGAAACTAAAGCTGAAAACGAAGTCATAGATTATGTTAAAAATATTTCTTAGCCGTTTCCTCAAACCACTAGTTTATAATGGAAAAACAGCTTGACATTTAATAGAGTAGAACTTGTACATACACTGACAACTGCCTCGTAAGTAATAAAAATGCTACTTTCTTTTCTTAATTTTTTTGATGAGGAGGTTACTTTTATATTTAAAATGAAAACTCATAAAAAACACTGAAAGGCACAGTGTGCCTTAAATGAGTTTTCTTGGTTTCAAAAGCTTTTCTTATTTCTCTTTCACAGAGATCTGAAAAATTAAAATTAGCATTTGAAAGTATTCAAACATTGTTTAAATTGTTGTTCAGTTGCTGTGCTCTACAGGTGCAGTTCTGAATGAAATAAATTTACTAGTTGCTATGTCTCAATTTTGACCAATTACAATTATACTATTCAAAAGGTGAAATATCTTTGACACCTTCTTTTGGATGGAAAAATTCTTAAACATAAAATCTATTTCCATAAGTAAAAGGTGCTTGTCCTTATTTTATAGTGATAAGCTGTAAAAAGTTGCTAGTATTATTTCTTTGTAGTACTAGGAAGGAACAAAGAAATTATTTCAGTCAATATTTCATCTACTCTACGCCTGTGTCTATACTACATGCTATACACTCTAGCCAGGAGAAATTTATATTTATCAGAAATATATAAACCATAACTACACCAGAGTATGATAAAATATGAGAGTAAAAATGCTTATAAATGGACGAGGAACTATGAGAATATGAAAACAAAAATAGTTCCATCTCTACTGGGCTGTAAGTTCCATGAAGACAGGGTCATTCCCTGTTCTATTCTCATTGGATGATCCCTAGGTTCCTAGGATAGTGCCAGGCAGTAGTTGTGGGTTTGATAAATATTTCTGGCTAACGAAATAAAAGAGGGAAGGCTTTACAGAAGATGACAGGAGAAATGAGCAAGAAATCATAAGTAGGACTTAAGTAGGCAAAAAAGGGAAGGAGAGGGCATTCTAGGAAGAAAGAGCAGAGTGAGTAGCTGCACCCAACTTTCACCAATTTACCCCCATCTAGGTAATATTCACTATTTTGCCCCAAAATGTGTTTTCTACAAACAACTTTTACCCAGCTGAAGATCTCCTGAGTGAATATTTTAATTTTTTAAAAGTAGAGGTAAACTAACAAGGTCTCTAATATCCATCTATAAGATACCACTCATAAGATCTTGTGTGGAAGAACGATCGTTACCAGTGCAAGCAAAATCAAACATATCTACAAAAATAGCTTATAGCTAAAAATAAAAATGGAATAAAGTATAATTTTTTTACTATAATTGTTTTTCTTTTTTTTTAATTATTTATTTTTTTATTTTTTTACATCATTGTTCATTTTTAAACATTATTTGCTTCCCTGGAATAAAGTATATTTTAACCACATACATTTTAAGTCAGATAATGAACTTCAACCTGAAAAGTAATTCAATAGAATTAAACTCAATAAAAACTTTAAAACAGTGATATATCTAAGAAAGAGTAAGAACTAAGACAAAAATAGGAAAAAGTAATTTTATGCCAAAATATAGCAATGATATACCACCAAATAAAATATTTGGCAACTGTTAAACTAAGTCTGATACATCAAGTCATACTAAGTTCTGAATAGATAACATTTTAAGTCTTGCTTTTTGATCAGTGATAAAAAGGAGCTGTTGGCTTGGTCAATCTTCTGTGAACTGGCAAATGTTTTCAGATAGTAAATATTTTAGACTATGGGTGACCTGGTCTGTCTCTGTCACAACTAGTTAACCCAGCTATTGTAGTGTGAAAACCACTACAAACAATACATAAATGAATGGGTGTGGCCAGATTCAAATACAACTTTCTTTGCAATAAGAGCAACTCGCCCGTGACCATTGTTTGCCAAGCTCCATTCTAGAGTCCCAAAATGACTTGTAAAAAACTCTTTTTATCAAGACAGCCTTACTTCTTTTCAAACACTTTCACATAAACTGTGTTAGTGATTCACTAAAGCCTCTAAAGACACATAAAAGTAAGAACATGACAGATATTCTCTTGTTTTACAAAGGAAGTTGAGGGACTTGCCCTATGGAGTTATTAGTAGAGCTGTGACTAAATTAGGCCTTTGTTCTTTTTCACAACTCTTAACCATCATCCTCTAAACCCAATCCTCCAATGCCCCAACTGAAACATCTCATTTTTAGAACTTCTGCTAAATTCTGAGCTCTCTATAGCAGAATCAGCATGTTCACAATACATTTCAAGAACATCTACTTAAGTGTCCATTTAAATTATTTACTTCAATTCTGAAACCCAGTGATTCTCAAATCTATCTCTCATCAAAAGATTCTTGTCTTCTTCCTTTTCAAAAGTCTTCTAAAATGCCACTTCATCTTCAAACAGTGAGAAAAAGGAAAAAAAATACACCTACTTAAGGGGCTGAACTCTTTTAATCATTTAATAAGAATTTATGTACTCAGTAATCTGAAAGAGGTGAAAGGCCTTGGAACTGCCTTTGTTGAACCTCATAATCTAGTTGAGAAATATGAGAGGTTACAAATATGAAGCTAACAACAACAAAAATCCGTATAACTCAGGTCAAACCCAAGAAACACAGAAGAAATGAGAACATTTAATTTACAGTATTCATATTCATAAAATGAACATTTTGTACTACTGAAGTAACAGATATTGATCTATATTTTGCATAATAAAAGTTGAATATGTACGAAATAACTATAAATACCTCTTTGTATTGGTAATAACATAACCCAAAGATAAAACCTGATGATACCTGTTTAAAAAACTGGGGGATGGGGAGGTTCTAGTAGATTATTCTAGTTATTGTCAGTTTATACTGGACAGTTCCCTGATTAAAAAAAAACTATCAAAGGACAAATTACAGACAGCCCTACTTTGCACAGTAGTGTGGGACTAGAAAAGTGAGCATACAACATGAAACTGTGCAGTGGGAACTTAATAACGAAAGGGACTATTTATGATTATCCCGTGATCTCCAAAAAAAATCATTAAAACATTGAAAACTGTTGGCTATAAATGTACATGAAAGGGAAAAACTAAATAAAACTATTTAGTACATGTAATTTAAAACATTAGAAACAGGGCCTCCCTGGTGGCGCAAAGGGTTAAGACACAACCTATGAAGCTAATCGCAACCAATGCAGCACAAGTTAGATACCTGGCCAGGGAGAAACCCACATGGCGTAGCAAACCAATTCTGACTCGCCCGCTGCTCCCCTCAGCAGTATATTTCAGTGGATCTGCCTGTTCCGTTCCCCACTCTGTCTCTGGTGAATCCTCTCCCCCCCCCCCACATCGGGCTTGTACCTCCATTCTTGTATGCATAAATAAATAAATCTTTAACAAACAAACAAAAAAAATGAGAATGTGTCTTATTTCATTGTGAAAATAACTTGAGCATCATTTCAATAGTGCTTGCTTTCCTGATGTATAACTTAAGAGCAAGCATTTTTCCTAAATCTTGGCTAGTTGTCAAGTTCTTTTCTAAGTCTGGATCAACGTCTAATAAGTGAACTTTCAAAGTCACAAAATGTCTTCTCCTTATAGACAAAGTTTTTGCTAGTATCACTTCCTCTGGGATAACTGCATCCCTTTTGTCACAACTACTTTCCACATTTTTTGTGAAAAGTCTGCCTTCACTAAATTCCCGTCTCTTAAGTGATGATAGTTTCAACATTCCCACAGTCACCTATTTCTTCTATAATTTCATTACATCCCATTCAAATTTCACAACCAGCATTATCACTTTGCATTTCTTTGTTACACTTTCATCTTTCTTGGATAGTTTCCTCTTTAGAATACCTCTTTAGAAAAATGCTATGTGGGATTTTTACTGGAGACAAGCAGGCAACACAACTACATACTTTGCTGTCTGTGGGTGAACTAAAAGATGCATAATGACTTATTTATTCACTGACAGTGAAAGAAGGGGTATGACTAGTCACCAATAATGATGTATTATCTGCTGTTTTATAATGATTCATGGACTTAAAAGTTTGTATTTTATGTAATTATTCACAGAATATACTATAGCAAATGAAATTTGAAACACATTGCTGGGGGACTGTTATTATTTAACTTAAGTATGTTAACTGAAATTCACACACAGTGGATCCACGTAAAAGCAAGGACTTCCTATATAAAGAATAACTGTTAGAAGGCACTGGAGGGCAATCAATGCAGACAAGAATGAGGAGCTCCGATCTCTAAAAGATAGAGAATACAGAGGCGAGTTACAGGTTCCCCTCAGCTTTTTCCTTGAGTACATCTTCTAAATTCCAGCTACAAGAGAGAATATAAGCACAAAGCAAGTCTTACTGTTCTGAAAAGCAAAGAAAGGTTAGAGCTGATACCCAACCCAAGTAGAGCTACTCTTGTATGCACACAGTGATTCTCCTGTGATTCCAGAAGGACAGTGACTAAAAGTAAAGGAAATTTCTCCAAAAATTAAACACAGGAAGTTTAAGAAGTTTATACTGTCTTATGGTAATGGATAAAGGAATCAGTCTAATAATAGGGAATCCAGGAAAAGAAGAATATTGGAAGAGTACAACGTAAGCAATAATTAAAGGGAGTGTCTTTGCAAATTTTTGTGTGTAGAGCCTAGATTTTAAACTTGTACCATCAATTATAGTTACTTTATACTAGGTAAAGTGGTATAGTCAGAAATTAAACAATGTTATATTTACCATTTTGTAATCCCATCCAGAGTTGCTTGTGATCTTTTTTCTGCATTTCATTGATTACTTGACTTTTGTGCTTTAAAGCATCAGCTTCCTTAACACAAGACATAAAATGAGCTTCAACTGCATCCTTAGAGGGACAGTGTAGAAGGTCCTTTTCTGGAAAACTCTATTAAAGGAAAAAAAAAAACACACATAAAATAGGTACATACATTACTAAACTAGCTTCTTAAAGAATTGTATTGTCCCCACTTTGCTAGTGTTTTTAGCAAATCATCTCTTACTTTTCCAATAAAGAGATTCCAATATAACTTTTAAATTAGGTTAAAAATCCTTAGCTCTCTGGCATATTCATCCTGATATAATAATGGTTTACAACAACATGAAAAAAGATATGAAACAACACTAAATTGAAAACTAGCTTTATGACCATACCTAGTATTAGCAAGAATGTGGAATGGAATACACTCTGGTGAGGATGTAAAATGGCACAATCACTTTGGAAAAGAGTTCGGTAGTATCCTTAAAAAAGATAAAAACATACCTACCATCTGATCCAGTCATCCTACAACTAGGTATTCACCTAAGAGAAATAAAAGCATATGTCCACACAAAGACTTGAACATGATGTTCACAGCAGCTTCATAGATTTTCCTCGACTTATGATGGTTACATCCTGATAAACTCATTGTTGGTGGAGAATATAAAAATGCATTTAATACATCTAAACTACCAAAAACCATAGTTTAACCTAGGCTACCTTAACAGTGCTCACACTTACAAAAACCTGTAATTGGCCAGAATCATCTAACATAAAGCCTCCTTTATAATAAATGTTGAATAGCCCACATAATTTATTGAACAATGTACTGAAAGTGAGTAATAGTCTACAGAGCATCAGCTGTTTACTCTCCTGACTGTGTGGCTGACAGAGCTGCCACTGCCCCATGTCACAAGAGAGCATCACATTGCATCACCAGCCCGGGAGAAGATCAATATTCAAAATTCAGGGTAAAGTTTTACTGACTATAATTAATTTGACACCACTGCATGTCAGGGGCATGCAATGTATTTGTATTTGTAACAACAACAACAAAACAAAAACAAAAACAAAAAAACCAAGAGGAAACCAGTCAAAAAATGTCAACAAATCAATGAATATAAAAATTATGGTAATATATGGTAACTTACCAAAATGTATACTTTTAATAGTATAATTGGCTATCGGTCAATCAGACCTTAATAAAGTTGCTAAAATATAGCTTTTAGGCTCAAGCAGCTAATCTACTTCCTATACTTTCACTGAATTTTTTTTTTGTCAGTTGAGGCAATGATCATTAGACATCTGAGCAGTTATGTAAATGAGATGACTAATGCAGATTTCACTGAGTCAAATAATGTCAGAAAATAGCATTTAGTTCTAGTCTGCTTAGGTTACTGTATTAATAAACAACATTTAATTACCACAGTCATGGAAAGCTCTGAATGACCAGGAAATTTATAATAGATGCCCTCCCTCCATAAGAAAAAGCCTCTGACAACAACCTACAGCCATTCCCTACCGTGTATTTTTTTAAAATGCAAATTATCAGTCATATCTTCTTCTGTTCTAATGGAGGCTAATCTCATAGTTTCTGCTGAGTAAAAAGTGAGTCACTATGTAACTACCCACTAGCAACAGTGGCCTGGAGCAGAAGGAAAAGATGAGACAATCAAATTGACTCTCTAGGTACAAAAAGTTTTCATTCATGATCCTCTTGAACTAGAAGTCCACAAAGAACTAAGGTGTATGTTTCCAGACATAGGTATACAGATGCAAAGAACATGAGAAAATATAAAATTTCATCAAACTGAAAAGGCAAAAGGAGAATGAATATGAGAGACAGAAAGGTAAAACTAAATGAGGAGAGGCTATGGGATGGGGTGAAGGAGGGAGGGAGGGAACAGGAGACCCTTGAGTTAATCAATTTAACAATCAACTATATTTGCTTTGCTTTAGCTAAACTAAGGAAATTTGTTATAGTTTTTTGGCCAGGACAAAATATTAGACATCATATCAATTCTATTGTATATGGACTAGTAGCATTGTGATAGTTATTTCTATTTAAGAAAATTTTAACTTTGATATATCTGATTTATAAATTTAAAAAATAAGGCCTTTTTAGATATACAATTCACTATGTTGCTAATCATCCACTTTGGTTATGAATGGATTGCAGAAAAATAAAAGCTCATATTCTAAAGATAATACTGTCATTTGGTTTAAATTAACCAATGCTGACACCTTAATGACAGCTGATAATTACTAATGACATTCTTACAGCAAAGAGTCTATCAAGAGAATGCAGATATTTGTGTACCTACCCTTCAACAGAGAATGCTCTACCTCTATCTAGGAGAGAGATGAACTCTAATGAAATTAACTTGGAGGAAACGAAAGTGTGACATAACAACAACAACAACAACAACAACAACAACAAAAGGTATCTGCTTAGATAGTCAGGGTGTCTTGAATAAATTGTGGCCAAGTATAAATTCACATGTCTCAGTCAAAGCCCCCTTAGCTTCTTTTCATAATGTTCTTCTCTTTCTGTGATTCACTTGGGGGTGAGGGTGAGAAAACTTTTCTCCAAAGATTCACAATAAAATTACAAATAGACCCTTGATTCAATACAGTACATTTCTAATCTTCTCTTACATATATTAGCAGTTGATTATAAGTACAAATATTTTCAGTCCAAAAAAATTCTTGTAAATAAAGGTAGTGAGTTTGACACTATGCTTTCACTAAACTTCTAAGTCAGAATAACTAATAAATGAAACCTAACTTCAATTTTGCAGAAATGATCGAAAGTTCCCATGGACATAGATATTACTTGTGTCCTTTAATTAAAATGTTAATGGAGATAGATGATAGAGAAGAAATAGCTGAACAACATTAAACAACACTAAACTAAAACCACTTAAAGTAAATGGAGAAAGAAAAGCCTTTCAAATCATTGGTAATATTGCAATATTCTATTAAGACAATAGAGCAGAGAATATTTGCTCTAGTGAAAATATTTCCCACACAATCCACAAGTATAACATCCCATTAGAAATACAGGAGTTGCCAATAATTATTACTTCAGATTCAAAGTTTGTGTCCCTCATTCCCCTCTCCCCAATAATCACATGTTCAAGGAGCAACCCATTGGGGCTGTATTTGGAGAGATGGGGCCTTTAAGGGAGCAATTAAATGAGGTCAAATAGATGGGGTACTGATCTATGGGATTAGTGTCCTCATAACAAGAAACATCACAGCTCACTCTCCCTGACATAAGGAAATGCCTCACTCTCCTTCAAACCCAAAAGGGGCCATGTGAAGACAGTGAGATGGCAGCCAACTGCACTCCAGGAGGAGACCTCACCAGAAATGGAATCCTGTTGGACCCTAACTTTGGACTTTCCAACCTGCAGAACCATGAGAAAATATGTTTCTGTTGTTTAAGCCCCCCAGTCTAACATAGCCCCCCAGTCTAATAACATAGCAATGTTATTCTATTTTACTGTTGAGTCATCTCTATCAGCAGACTCAGCATTCTAACAGGGAAAATAAGAAGCTATAATTTAATGGCTTACTCTTATAAAGTAGTAAAATGTTCTTTCAAAGATTATAACTTAGTTAACATAGTTTTAATTTCCCTTATGATCACTTCTTTGATCCATGGCTAATTGAGGATTGTGTGGCCCAAACACTTATATAATTGCAGTCATGTATTTTACAGACATTAGCCCTGCCTTAAGATTACGTTATTCTTTAAGTAGTCATTTCCCTTTTAAACAAATTAAGAGGTATTTACTATTCGCATATTTTGGTGCTCTTAATTACTGTGTGAGGAATTTTCAATGCCTGAAAATGTCACTGCATTTCTTTTGAACTTCCCTGGTAAGCAGTCATCATTCACATCACTGTTTTCTTTTATGATGTGTCATTTTTCTGTGACTACTTTCGAGATTTTCTATTTTTAACTGTTTTTTTTTTTTTTTTTAAATAGAGGCATGTTTTATTTATTTATTTATTTGTTTGTTTCTTTGTTTGTTTTGTTTATACATGCACTGGGCACAGTCAGAAGAGCGGGAGAGTGAGAGAATTCACCAGAGCCAGAACAGGGAGCAGAGCAGGCAGAAGGACCGAAGTACACTGCTGAGGGGAGCAGCGGGCGGCAGGAGAGGTCTGTGCGCCATGTGGGACCCTCCTCCGGTGGCCGGGGAGCAGCTGGGGATTGAACCGGCGCCGCAGAGGCCGCGGGCAGCTTCGCAACCCAGCGCTTTACCGCTGCACCACCGGGGAGGCCCTATTTTTAACTGGTTTACAGCAGTATAATTAAGATCTGCTTAGGTGTAGTTTTCTATATATTTACTTGCTGAGCTTCTTGGACACACATATTGATGTTTTCTCCAAATTTGGAAAATTACCTATTTTTTTATTGAGATATCTTATATGTAATCTACTTAAAATTCAATATTTTAAAGCATATAATTCAGTGTTTTTTAATATATCCACAAGGTTATGAAACCATCACTACTATCTAATTACATAACACTTCCATCATTCCAGAAGGAAATTTCATACCTATAAGCAATCATTCCCATTCTGCCTCCTTCCAGTACTTGAAAACCACAAATCCATTTTCTATCTCTATGGAGTTGGGTATTCTGGACACCTCCTATTAATGAGTGGTGCAATATGCAATCTTGTTTGTTTACCTTCTTTCATTTTGCATGTTGTTTCAAGGTTCACCTATGTTGTAGCATATAGCAGTACAAAATTTTCAATTCTTTGGGTATATAACTATATTTGACATTAGTGGATCAAATGGAAAATAGATGTTAATTGTTTGAGAAACTTCCAGGGTGTTCTCCAAAGTGGGTGCATCATCTTACATTCCCAAGATTAACATGAACATATGAAGAATACAAATTAGTCCACACCCTCTCCACTGCCTGTTACTGTCCAACTATTTGATTACAGCTATCATAATGGGCAGGAAGGGGCAACTCACTGGGCTCTTTCTTTGCATTGCCTAATGACTAATTATGCTGAGCATCCTTACATGTACTTACTGGCTATTTATGTAGCTTTGAAGAAATGTCTACTCAAATCTTTGCCCATTTTTAACTGGTTATTTATCTTTTCATTATTGAATTATAAGAGTTCATTATAATTGCTGTGTACTACTCTTGTTAGATATCTGACTTGCAAATATTTTATCAAAATTCTGTAGGCTGCCTTTTCACTTCCTTTGAAGAATGAAAATTTATTTTGGTGAAATATAATTTATCTATTTTTACTTTGGTTGTGTTTTTTTTAAGTGTCATAACTAAGGAATCATTACCTAATCCAAGGTCATGAAAATTACTCCTATGTCATTTTCTAAGAGTTTTATAATTATGGCTTTTATATTTAAGTCTTTGATCCATTCCACTTATTTTTTAAGAGGGATCAACTGCATTCTTTTGCAGTTGTCTTAGCACCATCTGTTGGAAAACTATTCTTTCCCTCACTGAATTGTCTTGGCTTTCACATAGAAAATCAACTGCCCATATATGTAAACATTTACATTAAGCACTCACTGCTGTTTCATTGATCCATATACATATCCTTATGCTGGATCCAAACACTTTGGATTACCGCAGCTTTGAAATCAAGAAATGTGAATCTAATCATTCTTAAAAATTATTTTTTTTTTTCTGACCATTTGTCCTTTCTCCTCTCCATCTGGGACTCTAACTATGTGTATGTTCAATAGTTTGGCAATTTCCTACATGTCACTGGAACTCTGCCCCAGCCCCTGATTTCCTTCTTTTGGTTCTTCACATTAGATAATTCTATAGACCTGTCTTCAAGTTCATAGAATCTTTCTTGCGTCATCTCCAAAACTTAACCTTTCTTGTGAAAAATCCAGTGAATTTTTTCATTTCAGATACTGTTCTTTTCAGGTCTATAGTTTTGTAAATTTTATTTTAAGTCATTTGAGTTTCTAATAGTTGTTTTGCTTCATTTTTTGTTAATTATCTCAGGATTGGTTTCTATCAGCAGCATATTCCCCCCTAGATATAATTCAAGTTTTCCTGCTTATCTGCATGTCAGAATGGATTACATTCTGAACAGTGTGATTATATGATTATAGTATAAGAATTCTAGATATATTCTCTTTCTCATTGAGTTTATTTTGTCCTGCCTGGTGGCTCTCTTTGATCCTAAAAAGGCTTAATTGTATGTTTACTAAGGCTTTATGTATTTTGGAAATTAACACCCCCCTCCCATTCAGACTGTTACGAGCAAATAAATATTCTCCTAGTCCTTAGGCTGCCTTTTTGTTGTTGTGGTTTCTTTTGAGGTAAAGAAGCTTTGTAGTATGATGTAGTCCCAGTTGTTTATTCTTCAAGAAAATAAACAATTTTCTAGAAACTTAAAAAAATCTGTTGTTACTCTAGAAGCATTGATTTTCTAACTATAAACTTAATGCTTACTCAGTTTCATCATAATCAATCAAACGTCATAAGGTAGTACAACAGAGGTGGCCCGACACAGTCAGTATAAACTATTGATTACATACCTGGGGACAACCTTTGCGCTAAGTCATACCTCAGTATAACTTTAATAAAAGAGAATCTAGTACATAGACAAACTATGGACAATAATTTTCCTCCAACATAGCCAGGGTCAGAAAGAGTAAGAACAGCTGGTAGAAACACATTGGTATTTGAGCAAATTGGAAACGTCCTCTATAATTTCCTTATTAGTTCTACAAGTCTGCTTTCTATTTAATGTCTCCTAATTCGCTTTCCATCTGGGAAGAAAATGTATGACCTTCTAAGGACCCCAAGGAGCAATTCACTTCAAAATACCAGAAATAAACCCATCACATGTTAACGTAAAATTCCTGTTTTCATGAAAAATTACTATTTTTCAGAATGTCAACAAAAATTTAGGAAAAACACAGGTATTATTTTACAGTTTTACAAATATGTTTAATATCCAGTTTAACATGAAATAAATGGATTATCTTGTTTGTTTCTAAATCCAACATTCTGCAATTTTTTTTCCTTAAAGTATATATAAATACCAAGCTTATAAAAAATATGTAGTTGGAAAAAGTAGTAGTATCTTAATATCTTTGATTCTAACCTTGTGCTTTTACAGACCTATTATACAGGTATAATACACAGTTATAATCATACAGGTATTTTCTTATAATATCATGCATTGGTCATTTGGAAAATATTTTTTTCCTGAGTTGATCTGAGTTGATGTAGATCTCCAAATGTTGGCACATTTTATTATACAAAATCACAAAACAGACTTGTTAAAATGACCAACAGTATCATGAGAAAATTCCTAAAGAATAATAAAGTTGTCAAGTTTATGGTGGCAGACAGATGTTTCCCAAAGTTCTAATTTTCACTTAAAAGTTCAAGTTTTTATTACTGGAAATAAATACCATCAGTTGTTTTCCCTTCATTTATTTTCAAGAAACTGTCCAACAAATATCCAAGTCTGAATAACCACAGTGTGTCAGTCACTCTTCTCAAATAAAAATGTTCTTTCATGAAAAAAGTTGGTCACCTTGTAACTAAAACAAAGACAAAAGTGTAGTTTCTTAAGTCAACCACTATACTTGGCATACAGAAGTCCTTTATGTATATTTCCCAATTCATCACATAGGCGATTAAAAAGACACGTAATGAAGAATCAAGATTAATGGTAATTAATACTGCTTCATCCAGAATAGTCTTAGGTATAGTTAGTATTCTTTTCATTGCAAGTGTGTAGTGTTGACGAAAACAATGACTGCTACTAGCACAATTTGGTGCACTGCCCTGCTTGCTTTGTGCTATGGTGCCAACAGCTTTACCCACCATCACTTTTGTAGATCTGTACAAATGTAAACACCTTGGAAAGGGCACATAGCATTTCATTATTATGGAAACAGATCTGACCTCATGGATTGCTTGAAAGGGTTTTGGGAACTCCCAGGGGTCCACAGACCACATTCAACAATCTATACCAATCCAAACATTCTGAGCTCTCCCTATCATTATTATAATTCATTGAGTCATTCAATCAATAATAAGGGAGGGCTTGTAGAAGAGCCAGCTAGGAACCATAAAGTGCCTGAGTGTTTGAGTGTGTTTGTGTCATTTACTTGCATATCCCAAGCTCCTAAAAAGAATATGGCTGACACACAGCAAGATCACGATATTTGCTGAAAGAATAAATTAATGAGTATGGCTATGATATACTTTAACAAAGATTTCAAAGTCTGTTCTTATGAATTTCTATATCTCATACACATACAAACAAATAATTTAATCACTGAAGTTATTTTTTAATATAACAGGAAAGACTTGTTAGGCAATCTGGAACTTCTACCCTTATTATGCTTGGAGTAGTTTTGCCTTCATACCATTTGAAACTTAAGTTATTATATCTACAGGCAGTTCTTGCTATGTTGCATACCAGAGTAACTGAAACCCATGCATATCTGAACCATATCCCCACTCTATAAGGTTCCACGGTAACTGGGGTAATGTATTGAGAAATACATTAGTGCAAATGATAGGAAAATAAATGCCAATAACCTCAAATCTCAATTTCAATAAAACATGAAGAAAGTATCTTAGGAAAAATGGATGAGCAGCCTTGGGTGATTGCTACTGAGTGTCCCTATAAGCAAATCAGACACCTAGATGACTTTTCAGACTCTTAACATATCTCCCTCCTGGTATCCATAGTATTTAAGAATCAATCCTTCAATGACATCTGTGAATTGCTTGGGAGGCAGAGAATGAAGAAAGACACAAGCACTTTAAAAAGCATCGACACAAAATTAGTTTATAAGTAATCTAGCTTGGTCTTGAAAACTATAGGAATTATGAAGTCTCAAATCATATTTAGAACAAGTCTATAGAATGCTGTCTCCTAACCCCTCTCTCTATTCAATCAAAACAGCCTTTGAGTTACTCAGTGGTATTAGGTTGTCTCCCTCACCACTCTGATGCCACTCTCTACACTCAGGATTTTGTTCTTTTTTTTTTTTTTTTTTTTTTAATAGAGGCATGTTTATTTATTTATTTGTTTGTTTGTTTGTCCGTTTTGTTTACACATGCACTGGGTACAGCCAGAAGCACGGGAGGGTGAGAGAATTCACCAGAGCCAGAGCGGGGAGCAGAGCAGGCAGAAGGACCGGAGTACACTGCTGAGGGGAGCAGCGGGCGGCAGGAGAGGTCTGCGCGCCATGTGGGACCCTCCTCCGGTGGCCGGGGAGCAGCCGGGGATCGAACCAGCGCCGCAGAGGCCGCGGGCAGGTTCGCAACCCAGCGCTCAACCGCTGCGCCACCAGGGAGGCCCAGGATTTTGTTCTTACTATTTGTAATTTTTAACAAATAAATATTGCAGAATATTTTAAATTTTAAATATAGTATATTACGTTCCAACAAAAAAGAGGCACTTATACATTGTATGTTTAAATGGTTCTGCCAACAGTGAGGAACAAACTGAAAGGTGTTTTATCGATGAACACTACTGGCAGCTTAGAGATTAAAAAAGTGTCATGGAAAAGCAATAAACAATTACACTTAAAAAAAAATCTACTCTAAGTCTACGTACTAAGCACCACAAGTGTGACAAATGGGAAATGCTATTTAAACTATACCTTAAAATGTACTGTGATGTTCCAAGGAAGAGCTGAACTTGATGCAAGAAGATCAAATAGCAAACCAATTGGATAATGCCTAAAAATGAAAGAGTATATTTTGAGAGAAAATAAATATTTAAAGTTATAACTACAACCTCCAAAATAGATTTCTAGCACATTATCAATTATCAGGGACATTTGGCCATGAATCACAGGAAAGTAACATTTTATATAGTTACTTGCCTGGGCTAACAAGGTATAAACTTGTTTCCAGGCATCAAGTGGTTTTTATTCTAACCATTTCATAGCTGAGGGAAGCCTCAACAGACATAATGGGATCATGCAAAGACTTCTTTACCAGCCATGAGCACTGTTAGCTCACAGTAGTATAGCAACTAATTATCTCAGTATTTATATTGGGCAATTAGTTTTTTAAATTTAACTCTATTTTTGAGTTGTACAACAATCTAAAATTTTAGAAAAATATGAGCCCAGAAGAACACCTAAAATAATGGTAATCATTTATTTTATGGCTATATAGCATATAAATTTCCAGTCTCTTATGTATGCATACATAACTAAATATAGATTAGGATCATCCTTTACAAACTGCCATAAGTTGCTTAATTTACACAACAATATGTCAACATTTTTACAGAGTCACCGAATATTCTTCTGCAACCTAATTCAAAAGTTTCTTGAAAAAATTAATTTTGGACTTCTTAATAATATAACATTCCTAATATAATTATTAGTGAACTGCAAAGCAAATTCTTTAACAGTAAACACAGGTTAATAATACAAACCTTGCAGATTTCAACAGGTAAATCTAATTTAAAGGATCTAAAGTGAGATAGCTTATTTGTGAATCAGAATTAAATCCACTTAAGAAAAGCAAAAAGGATTGCTTGATGTTGCATACAGTCCTATTCTTTCCCATATATTAATGACTTAATCCTATAATTACCGATGTTTATGTCAAAATGATTTTGATAGAAGGATACTAACTCCAAACAAATATGATATCTGAATTAACTGACTTAAAATTGTTTCTGAAACTCTGTTAATATGCAAGAGAATCTATAAAATAAAGCGGAACTGGCAAGAATTAATATAATTAATTTCTCTTATAATACAATTTATTATGTCAAGGATTTCAAAAGTACTAATTTGCTCGACTCCTCTAGAACATATTCTATATATCATTTTGTCAGAAGGTTCCTAACCCACAACACAGAAACCATATAAGCCATAACTATAAGAAAATCATAATATTGCCATTTGGCCGATATGTTGCCACTCCTGCCAATCTAACCTAAATTTAATAAGAAAAGGAAGCGGTGAGGATTTGAACTTGGAATATATCCCAGAAGAAGACCCAATTAGCTAAAGTTTCAATGTATTGCCCTATAAAAACTTACTGCAGCAGAACATTTAGCATTAGATCTACTTTCACATTATTCATTTCTTTCTCTTCCTTAAATTGCTCACTTTTTCCTAAATTTAATTCTCAAAATTAGTAAGATTTGCATTTTTCTTTGCATAAGTTGTTTCTTTACCCATTCATTATATATGCCAATATACACATACACATACTGGCATTTGGTATAGAAGTAAGAGTTATGCTGTGAAACTAGCTAGGATGTTTATTCTCATTCAACATCTGCAGGAGAAAGAAACCAATATTCTAAGATCACATTAAAGGAAACCTCCCCATGCTAGAGAACCATTATCCTACTCCATTAACTGAAATAAATGCACCCTATTCAAAGTTTGCTAAATTTATTACTCATTAGAAACAAGGTTACACTTCACTGAATAAAAGAGTGCAATTCAAATACAAATTGAAGTAATTCAAAAATTACAATTTTACTGTACTCTGGCATAAACAAATAATTATAAGATAGTACTATGTATCACAGAATTTTAAGCCTACTCTTATGTATAAAAAAGTGTAAAACTGAGCCTCCCCAGTGGCGCAGCGGGTTGAGCACAGTGCTGTGAAGCTGCACGCAGCCTTTGTAGTGAGGGTTCAATTCCCGGCCGGCCAGGGAGATTGCCACACGGTGGGGCAGACCTCTCCTGTCATGCCCACTGCTTCCCTCAGCAGTGCTTTCGTTCTGTCAGCCTATTCTGCTCCCCACTCTGCCTCTGGTGAATTCTTGCACCTGCGTGCACCTCTGGCCTGTACCCCAGTTCTTGTATAAATAAAAAAATAAATCTTAAAAAAAAGTATAAAATTAATCAACGGGATACTTACGAAATGCTAAATAAACCACATTTTAAAAACCTACTTCACAGAATGACTTACAATATTCTAGAAAGTCACAACTTCACAAAAATGACTAAACATGAGAGTCTGCATTGTATTTATGATAAAGATGTTGAAAGATATTTTAAAGATTAAAAAAACTACACATTTTTCACTAAGGCATTTTTGTTAAAATTTACATTTTACATGTGAAATCACATAGATACAGTTTTAAATTCTGGGTCATTCTATTATGTTTAGATCAACATCAGTACTTGTTTGCTTCCTTGTTATTTTTTTTTTAATTCTAAAGGTAGCTTCAGCTCCTTACATTCAGCAACCAACCCTGACAATAAGTCAATTTATACAAAGTAATAATGTCCCATTAGAGACACCTGCTTTTTTTTAATTTAATAGATTTTATTTTATATAATTCTTACATCATTTTTCGTTTTTTGCACAACGTATGCATTTTCATTTTGGTTATATTCCTCATACAATTGTACCCCCTCTTATTTTGACCCTAATCTGTCCTTTCCACCCCCCACCATGGTGTGTAGAGACACCTGTTTTATAGTTGACAAAAAAGAAACTTTTTCTAAATTTTGTAGCTGAAGGCCTAAGGTCTAAATGAATATTAGGGTATGCTAATGAAGAATTCATGAGAAGAACACAGTTATTCGTCTAATAGAAAATTAACATCCCAATTATGAACAGCTGAGTTATGCTAACAAGAAAACTTTACCCCTTAAAATGCAATGTTAGAGCACCCTCTGCTGACTAAACTACTCAAATCACTTTACAAAAGGTGGCAAACAACACTTTCCACCTCCCACGCATTTTTTAAAAGTCAGAAACAAAAGACCGTAGAAGACAAAGCACTAATCAGCTAAAACCCCTTTGGAATTTCTTCAAAAATCAACAATAATAATATATGTTCATTATGTGATAAGCACTGTTCTCAAATATTTTTCAATACTAAAACGGTCAAATTAACACAAACAATTAGAATACACAGAATTAGGGGAAAAGTCAATAATAAACAGAACATCACATGTATGGCAGAAAGAGCCATGAACTAAAATTCTTAAAATCTGTGTCCTACTCATTCACTTGAGCAATTTATTTCATTTTTCTGAGCTTCAGCGTTCTCAACAAAGAGATTAATTTAGATTCATTAATTCATCATATAAACATTTACTTAGTACCTCTTATGTGTTACTGCTTAAGGTACAAAGCCACTGTACAAGCATCCCATGCAGAATTTTAAAACAATTACAATAATAGTAAGCACGAATAGTAAGAGTATGATGTTGACCATAATTATGAGTGCTCTTGAGCACTTTGTGCTAGGCATTGTCCTAAGCACATTATATGTGTTAACTTATTTAATCCTTGAAATAAACTGTTGGAAGGAAGTACTATTATTATCCTCATGTTACAGATAAGAAAAATAAGACACAGTTTAAATAATTTGCCTGAGGTTATATAGCTTATAAGTGATTGAGCTAGGATCTGAAACTTGGTGTCTTGGCTCCAGAATCAGATTCTTAACCATTACGCTACAATACAAAATGACAATATGACAAGTACACAGGAAGTACATACAGTATAGAGATGGATAAAGGTAGAGATGAATAAAAGAATCATAAAAGTAGAAAGAAGTTAGAAATTTAAAATAAGAGCAAAGAAATACACACAAATAAATGAATCCTTAGAAGGAAGGAAACTAGGAAGAGCAAGAGATTCAGCAAAGAACATCAGCACAGGAGTTCAAGCAGAAAATGTCACCCAACATTCACAAAAACAAATGATTTAGTTCATCTGGAAAGAAATGGCTCAAGGAGGACCTTATCACACGTGCATGTCATAATATAGAGTTGGGCTTTACAATGTAGATTAGAAGTTATTAAGGGGTCCTTAAGAAGGAGAGTTAACAACAACAGATTTGTATTTTAGAAAGATCACTTATGGATCTGGGAAAGATAAACTGAAATTAATAGCATTGGAGGTAGGAAGACAAATCAAGAGGTTACTAAAATGATCACTGTGAGAAATTAGATGGGTCCTCGCCCAGGTTAAACAGAGTGAAAAATTCAAAACACAGAAGGCAGAATCAGAACTTAGGAGCTAGATATTAAAGGAATCAAAAGTGAAGTATGAACCCTAACAAATTTTAAAGAATCAAAATGACAGTGGTTTTGACTACAATAGAATCAAACTAACCATCAGTAATAGGAAGAAAAACCTCAAAACCTTTAAAACAACATATGGAAACTTATGGAAATTGAACATATGGAAATTAAACAGCTCACTTTCAAATAATTCATGGTCAAAGAGAAAGTCTCAAAGGATAATTTCTGAAAACACATTAAATGAATGACAATAAAAACATAACAAAGGTTATGGAAAGCAGCTAAAGCAGTGCTGAGAGAAATTTATAAACCTACATGTTTACATTAAAGACAAGGTAAGAAAATACAGTTCTGGTGACTGATTGCATAACAATATGAAAATAATTAATACAACTAAAATGTATAAAAATGGTTAAGGTGGTAAACATTATATTCTGTATATTTTACCACAATTAAAATTTTTTTAAAGATCTCAAATTAGTAAGTGAAGTTCCTATCTCAAGAAACTAGAAAAAGGGTAAAAGAAACCCAAAGCATACAGAAGAGAAAGAATTTACAGAGAAATCAATGAAATTCAAAATAGAAAAACAGAGAAAAAGCAATGAAACAAAAAAAAAAATCTAGTTGGTTAAAAAAATTAATAAATTTGATAAACCTCTACCACAGCTGACAAAAACAGAAATCATCACTGTTAACAAAGAATATCGGGGGCTTCCCTGGTGGTGCAAGGGGTTAAGATGCAGCCTCTGCAGCACAAGTTCGATCCCTGGCCAGGGAGCTACCCATATGGCACAGCAGACCTCTCCTGACTCACCCACTGCTCTCCTCAGGAGTGTATTTCAGTGGATCTGCCTGTTCAGTTCCTGTGAGGCAGGAGAGGTCTGCTGCACCATGAGGGTCACCTCCCTGGCCAGGGATCGAATTCATGCTGCAGTGGCTGCAGATAGTTTCATAGTGCTGTGTCTTAACCCCATGGTGCCATAAGAGAGCCCCTGAAACTACCTCAATTTAATAAAAAGTATGTATAAAACTCCTATCGCTAACAGCACATTTAACCTCGAAAGATTGAATACATTCTCCTATAATCAAGAGCATAAGATGTCCTCATTCTCACTGCTCTAATTCAACACAGTTCTAGCCAGTGCAATAAGGTAAGGAAAACAAATAAAAGACCTACAGATTATAAAGGAAGAAAGAAAAAAAATTTTCATTTGCAGATAAAGTGATTGTTCACCTAGAAAATCCCCAAAACACTTCTAAAGTTCAGCAAGGTTAAGGAAACAAATTTTTTTTTAAAGATTTATTGATTGATTTTTATTGATTTATACATACATACATACAAGCACTGGGTACAGTCAGAAGCGCGGGAGGGTAGGAGAATTCACCAGAGCGGGGAGCAGAGCAGGCAGAAGGACCAAAGTACACTGCTGAGGGGAGCAGCGGGCGGCAGGAGAGGTCTGTGCGCCATGTGGGACCCTCCTCTGGTGGCCGGGGAGCAGCCAGGGATCGAACCGGTGCTGCAGAGGCTGCGGGCAGCTTTGCAACCCAGCGCTCAACCACTGCGCCACCGGGGAGGCCCAAGGAAACAAAATTTAATCACATTCTACAAGCTAACAACAAACACATAGAAACAGAAGTTATTTTTTTTTCTCTTCCAAAATAAATATGGCTTGGGCCTCCCTGGTGGCTCAAGGGGTTAAGCACCACACTATGAAGCAATCCGCAGCCTCTGCAGCACGAGTTCAATCCCCGGCCAGCCAGGGAGCAACCCACACGGCACAGCAAACCTCTCCTGTCTCGCCCACTGCTCCCCTCAGCAGTGTATTGCAGTAGATCTGCCTGTTCTGCTCACCACTCTTTGGTGAATCTTCTCACCTCCCACAACTCTGGCCTACACCCCAGCTCTTGTGTGTATAAATAAATAAAAATATTTAAAAAAAATAAATTAAATAAATATGGCTTGGCATGTGTCTACACCAAGAATTGTATTTGTGGTAGCTTTATTTCTTAATGGCTCCGAAATGAAAACAAGTCAATGTACTTCTACTGATAAATGTATAAACTATTTGTGGCATAACTATACAATGGAATAGGACTCAGTCATAAAAAGGAACCACTGATACAAGCAACAACAAAGGCGAATCTCAAAATACTAAGTAAAGTGAAAGAAGCCAGACACATAAGGCTATATACATTTATATGGTGTCTGAAAAAGATAAAACTACATGCACAGAAATTAGTGACTGCCAAGGACTGTAATTAGGAAGATAGGATAAGAGTGCAAGAGAACTTTGCCTGGTAATAGAAATTATCTATTATTTTGATCATGGCAGCAGTAACACAACTGTATACAACTGTCAAAATGCATTAAACTCTACTCCAAACAACAGACAAATTTTACTTAATCGTAAATTATATGTCTGGGATTATTATTCCCCTGTCAGTCTATCAGATACACAGAAGAATAAAGAGAAAAACTGACTATAATGAGAAAACACAATATGCTTTAAGACTAGGCCATTACCGTGCTCGCTTCGGCAGCACATATACTAAAATTGGAACGATACAGAGAAGATTAGCATG
The DNA here is from genome assembly GCF_964194135.1 of Talpa europaea. Taxonomy (NCBI): domain Eukaryota; kingdom Metazoa; phylum Chordata; class Mammalia; order Eulipotyphla; family Talpidae; genus Talpa; species Talpa europaea. The sequence continues at coordinate 45,034,136 of NC_140068.1, read as the reverse complement.
GCCCCTGCGCAAGGATGACACGCAAATTCGTGAAGCGTTCCATATTTTTAGCAGCACTGTTTACAATAGCTAAGCTTTGGAAACAACCCAAATGCCCAAAAATAGATGACTGGATCAAGAAGATGTGGTACATATATACCATGGAATATTACTCAGCATTCAAAAAAGATAAACACATGCAATTTGCAGCAACATGGATGGCGCTGGAAGGGATCATGCTCAGCGAAATAAGCCAAAAAGAAAAAGAAAAATACCGGATGGTCTCACTCATAGCAGGAATCTAGAAAACTTAAATAAGGGACCAGGAAAATGAATAACTATAAGAAAGTGAAAATCAAAATCAACAAAAAACTATGAACCAGAGACACTTTTAGGGGGGCGGGGGCGGGAGGGGAGGGATTGGGGTCAGAATGGGGGGGCTGCAATTGTATGGGGAATATAACAATAAAATTTATAAAAAAAAAAAAAGACTAGGCCATTACCTATTTCTAATATTATTTAAGAATAGTTAAGTATTTAAGAATGCTATTATTAGTTACTGCTAATTTGAATTTATACACTATTTCTTAAAAAGTTTAAAACCAAAGCATTTATTTGGGGAAAAACACAGCTGCTATCCTCTTACTCCAGGCTGAACCAAAAGGAACAGAAAGTCACATTTTTCTCATTTGACTATGATTTATCTGGAACTGGTTTTCTTTTTCTAGCATTTAGAACTGTTACCTTCCATGAAGAAGCAAACTCAAGTAACTAAAGTGGAAGACAGAATCAGTAACAGAATTATAGAAGGAGAAAATACATCATTTTATGTTCTTTTTTTAATAAGTTCTTTAAACTGGTTTCATTTCCTTACTTGAATTTACTTAACATTTCAAAGAATTAAGTATAAAAAAGATATTATTATGGACCAAAACATTATTAAAATGGACCCAAACATTATTGACTAATATCATATGTAGACTATAAACCTACAGAACACGAATCATATCAAGTACAAAAAAAGAGCAAATAAATGCTCTTCTACTTTTAAAGACACTTGTTTAGTCCCAAAAGTTCACATTCACTAAAGTTTCAGTGGTACCTAAGCTTCTTCTATACTACTATCCTACTGCCTATGAAGCACACTGCTTAAATGCCAGGTAGATATTAATAGCATATTTCCAGGAAGACAATTTTTTTAACCTAGGATAATATCGCTATTATTGGGGGGGAGAGGGAACAGTTCCCAGAGGACCCGGATTCCATTCATTCCTCAAGTATACTGGATTATCTAACCACACTAAAAGAACAGTTGAATCAAAAGTCACTAAATACAACAGGCTTACAGCATGACATAACACGGAATAGCACACACAGAAATTTACCACCCCAAAAACTACACTGAAGGTAAGTGAACATAACTACGTTCACATGGCACTCTACAAGGGCTTTCAGATGTGGCAACTACTGGCAAAAGAGGAAGATGACATATTTAAGCCAATGTCTCTGCAGTAACAGGAAAAATGAAACCAAACATTATTGACTAATGTCACATATAAAATATAAACCTATAGAATACAAATCATATCAAATACAAAAATAACCACCATGTGAGTCTGATTAGAACAGCAGCTGATAGATGATTTTGCAACCATTCACTATAAAACCTAAATCGAGAATTCTCATCTCTTCCAAAGTTGCTTAATTGGAGATGGACATACACATACACCACCACCACCACCAACCCCCCCGCAACTTGTTATTATCACCACTAGAGGGAGTGCTACTGGCACTGGCGGGTTACCAGAGTTACTGCTAAAACTCCTACAGGGCAGCCTTCCCACAACAAAGAATTACCCTGGGTCAAAATGTCAAGAGGGTCCCTTGTGGAGAATCTCTGCTTTCTGGTGATAAAGCTGAAAAATCCTGCTTCAGTTGTAGAAATTCTTATGATGATGTGAAATTAATACACATAAAGCAATACAATTTCAACATCCAGTTATCAAAACATCCAGACTGTCAATAACATAGACTGTCAACATCCAGACTGTCAAAAACATAGATATATCCTAGTACTACTCACCCACAACCTTTCCCCCTCTTTCCTTCCCTCTACTTTCCTGATCCTTGCTCCTCTTATATGTCTTTTAAGTCACTTTTCCCATTCCAAAACCTCCAATTCTTCTGAGAAATGAAAAGAAACAAAAAACATTGACTTATCCATGCTGTCTGAGGTCTAGAACTATTCAAGATTCATAGTAAGTCTGATATATGATCATGAAGCTCATATTCTGTTTTAATTAAAATTGAATGCTATATAAAGAAATCTGTCATCCCTTCCAAGAAGCTCCTCAAAAGGTGAGAGACATGATCCAAATGCAATACAAAATAGCACCTGTGTGCTTCTAAACCATTATGAAAAATCTACTCACTCTTGGGAATTCATCAGCACAAAGTAAAATCCAAAAGCTCACTTCTGGTTTCTCAGAAATCCTTGCATGCTAGTCAACTGAACTTAACACCTACTAGTTTTCTTTTTAAAACTTCATTTTAATAGTCCCAGATCCAAAGAGTAAGTCCATCTTTAACCTATTTAAATTTTGGATATGTCCTTTAAATCTTGACTTATTTGTATCATTTCATTTAATTATAACCATATGGCAGCACATCAACACCTATATACCAGCATTCCTTGAACCATTTTTTAGTCTTCTCATTTCTTTCTTTCATAAAATAGCTTTGGAAGCACAGTTAACAAAATTCCTAGTATAGAAGAAATGTAAATACATACACACACACACACACACACACCAAATCCAGATTTACAATATATTGTCAATACATTTCTTAAAAATAAATATCAAAGTGACTTTTTATATCAAAAGGAAATCAATACATTTTAAATACTAAACCAAGGCTAAACAAGATGTGCTTATGATACAGTGGTCAACTAAATGTGTTAATCAGTTTGAAAGATGCCATATACATAATTACCATTTTTCATAAGCATTTTAGAGACAGAAACAAAACTGAATAGTGTGATTCATATGTGAGCTATAAACATAGCTGTAAAAAAATCTGGGTACTAAATATAAAAATCTGCGATATAAAAAAAATAAATATAAAAATATATTTGCGATATAAAAATCTATTGCTGAAAACACACAAATTTGCTGAGTTTTTTCATGCATCCAAATAGAAGGCAGAAATAATTTCAATAAAATATTCTAACAATGCTTTAAAAATAATTAGTCACTATATGAATGAGACTAGTAATTTTTTTTAAAGAACTTTTTAAGCTTCAGGTCACTATACTTCCTTAAAGCTAGCATATACTCAATGCATAGTAGCAGAAATATTCACTCACCATTTCAGTGGTGTGCCTTCATATTCAAACCATATCTCACTAATGTCTTCTTGTCTCATAACCTTCTGAAAGTGTTTTTTCACTTTGTCAGTTACCAACGTCAAATAACTTACTCTTGGCAAAAGCAACTGAAATGAAAATTTTTAAAACCATATTTATTTACTATTTTTTCAAAAAAGAAAAAATATATATATACACACTATAAAGCTTTCTGAATTTTAAGGGAAAAGTCATCTTCTTGCATTAATTTGAATTTTCAATACACAGACAATTGATGTCTACAGAAAATCAAAGTGAAAAAGTTAGGACATATTAAAATTACTTAAGGGGTCATTAATTTAAGTACAGCTATGGCATAAATGCCCAGAATAAACAATAAAAATCTATGTATAAACTTTTTATAATGCTTTTCTGCAAATAAACAAGCAATATAATCAGATGTCATACTATTTAGGATACTTACTAGTTCTATCAAATTTAACTTAAAAATTAAAATGATTTTTCTGCGTTAAACTGTTCTGAGAAACTTAATTCTAATGTATACTTTGACTTATTAATCAAGATTTCTCAACTGCCATCACAGATTTATAATCGATTACATATTAGACTAGCTGCAAGGAAGAACACTAAGACAAAGATGTATCTTCCCTCTTCTTTACGAAGCTAAAATAATACTCAGACAAATTTCTTATGGAATTATTTCATGGTGGCAACAGAAAGGCCTTTAAAGGTCAAATAGAAAACTTAATTTAATAAATAATAGTGGTCTACCACAAAGTCATGACTAAAAGGATGGCCTTATGATAAACAGTAATATTGAGGAACATTCTAGCAACTGCACACAAAAGACTGAAAGAAGACAAGAAAGATTATAGACAGGAAATCTGTTAAGGACATATTATACAGGAGATGAAGATGAATGATTGAAACAGCAAGGAAGGTCTGAAAATCTGAACAGATTTTGGTTATTACTAGGAAGAAATCAAAGCATGAGCTAAGTCAAAGATTGACTTTTTAAACTGCACAATTAAATTTTTAAACTGCAATAAAGCATAAGCTTAAGATATAATGCCGGTAGACTGATGACTGTGTCACTGTCATTCACCTTACTCAATTTTGTCCTTATGAAGGCTGGATCTACTTGCACTTTGAAGATGGAAAAGTCAGCACGGAATGCTGGGCTAGGTAAAGACTCAACTGGGATAACAAGAAGGCCAGCATTGTTTTTCCCTCTGGAAAGGTTCTCAGGAAAATTAAGAGCATTTTGAAAAATTGGGAAGGATGTATATAAAGAATCCACAAGTAGATACAAGGAGGAGATTTGCAAAAATTCATTTTTTTCATTTTGCAGTAGATAGACTAATTTCTTGTTTTCCTAAGCTGCTTTCTCCTTTAGCTCATAAAATTGTTTCCTCTCTTTCTGCAAAATGATTCAAGGTTATGTATTTTGATCAGTAAATCAATTAGAGTTACTGGTTTGGAAAATACACAAAGAGAAATAGTTTGTTTAAGGAACAAGATAACAGGTCCCAATAGACAAGAGAATATAACAATGGTCCCAGGGGCTATAGAGTACATGGGTGTGGGCGGTAGTTGGTATGTCCCAATATGGAACAGAGGTTACTAATACTATGAGCACAATAATATGATAGTATTGTGGATTCAACAGAATATAAATTCCTCTTTTACAAGAAACAATCAGAATATGATTAGGGAAGAAAAAAGGGGAAACTAATACTACAGATAAGGTAAAGCACTAGTTATTTTATGGGGAAGCACTTATTTTATACAAAATAAGCCAAAATCACATTCTATTAAATAAATGGCACAGAAAAGATTCACTAGAGTCAGAAATGACAGAATCAAACACAGATGTGACATGAACAGTTTCTAAGAAATTAAAACAGCAAGGTGAATTGGCCATTTTTTAAAAAAGAAGTAAAATTTATAAGTCTATTAAATTTTCTATTGGTAAGTCTAGAACTTTAAGATGCCTGTTGAGCATCTATTCTATAGAGAATAATATTAATCTAGTAGATGGTAAGAAGGAAGGCACATCAGGACTAACAAGCATGGTTATCAGCTCCTAACTGAGAATGCTGTATTTAATACATGGCCAGGGTTCAAAATTGCTAAATAATTCACAAATGATTTTCAGGAAACAAAAATTTCTTTACAACAAGAAATGGGGAACATTAAAATATAAGCTTCATTAAGACAGGGGTTTTCCCGAATAGCCAAAGCTCTACTGAAAAATAAAGAAGGAAATGGAGGCATCACACTCCCAGACTTCAAACTATACTACAAAGCCATAATCATCAAAACTGCATGGTACTGGAACAAGAACAGACATACAGACCAATGGAATCGAATAGAAAATCCAGAAATAAACCCACAGATTTATGGTCAACTAATCTTTGACAATGGAGCAAAGACTATGCATTGGAGCAAAGAAATTTTGTTCAATAAATGGTGCTGGGAAAACTGGGCCGCTACATGCAAAATAATGAAGCTTGACCACTACCTCACACCATACACAAAAATCAACTCAAAATGGATTAAAGAACTAGACATAAGACCTGAAACCATAAAATACATAGAAGGAAATATAGGCGAAACACTACGGGATTTGCACATCAAAGACATCTTTACAGACACATCACCCAAAGCAGTGATAGTGAAGACAAAGATAAACAGCTGGGACTACATCAAATTAAAGAGCTTCTGCACAGCAAAAGAGACAATAACAAAAACAAAGAGAAACCCCACCAACTGGGAGAACATTTTTGCACCCAACACTAATGATAAAGGACTGATCACAAAAATCTGCAAAGAGCTGAGGAGACTCAGCAACAACAAAGAAAATAATCCAGTCAAAAAATGGGCAGAAGAGCTAAAAAGAAACTTCTCTGAAGAGGAAATGCAAATGGCCAACAGACATATGAATAAATGTTCAACATCACTTGTAATCAGGGAAATGCAAATCAAAACTACCATGAGATACCATCTCACACCAGTGAGAATGGCACATATTAAAAAAACTAGCAACAACAAATGTTGGCGAGGGTGTGGAGAAAAAGGAACTCTTCTGCACTGTTGGTGGGAGTGCAAACTGGTCCAACCACTATGGAGAGCTGTGTGGAGATTTCTGGACCTACTAAACATAGAGCTTCCATATGATCCAGCAATTCCACTCCTAGGTATTTACCCAAAGGACACAGAAACATCAATTCCAAAGAGCACCTGCACCCCTATGTTTATAGCAGCACTGTTTACAATAGCTAAGCTTTGGAAACAGCCCAAATGCTCAAAAACAGATGAGTGGATCAAGAAGATGTGATACATATATACCATGGAATATTACTCAGCATTCAAAAAAGATAAACACATGCAATTTGCAGCAACATGGATGGCGCTGGAAGGGATCATGCTCAGCGAAATAAGCCAAAAAGAAAAAGAAAAATACCGGATGGTCTCACTCATAGCAGGAATCTAGAGAACTTAAATAAGGGACCAGGAAAATGAATATAAGAAAGTGAAAATCAAAATCAACAGAAAACTATGAACCAGAGACACTTTTTGGGGGGTGGGAGGGGAAGGATTGGGGTCAGAATGGGGCGTTTGCAATTGTATGGGGGAATATAAAAATAAAATTTATTATTTAAAAAAAAAAAAAAAAGACAGGGGTTTTGTTACACTGTTCACTGCTATAATCCCAAAGCCCAAAAGAGTGCCTGCTTGGTAGAAGTACACAATTTGCTAAAGAAATCAGATTCCAAAAGTTAAGTGGGACAAAAAAATAGAAAACAATAATCTTAAAAGTATGTCCCAACAGAATCCACACTGCAACGTTGTTGGAATCTTCCTTCAAACTGGCCTGTGAGTATAATCTGTAACTAATATAAATATCTACTATAACACTAAGAAATAACTCTATGATTTAAAATTGACTATATGAGAGTAAGTACAAATACAATTTATCTAGTATTTAAACAGACAAAAATGAAAAGAAAATGGCAGCCAACATTAAAAAAAGTTAATAGGGAGGAAAAGCGGCAGGTCCCAGTGAGAACTGGGACACGGAAGATAAACGGGTGACTCCAGCAAACTGCCCGAAGAAGAAAGTGGCCATAAAAGAGGACTAGAAGGGAGGGAAGCGCAGAACCCTGCTCCCCTCCCCCGCCCACAGAGGCGGCACTCTCCGACCAGCAGAGAGGAGGAAAACAACAAACCAAAACGGCCACCAAGAACAAACGACGCAGCAAGCGGGACTATGAGTGGAAAGGAACTATTGCAGCCACCACACCCCTTGAACGGGAGCTGAGGCGAACCCTGCAGGATTCGCCGCGGCGGTGAGCGAACAGCTACAGCTCCGGGCGCCATTAGAGAAGAACAAAGACCCCGGGAGACGCGCACACAGCCCGGGCTGCCGGTAAGCTTGCGCGGATAGCGGCGCGCTCGGTGCGCTTGAAAAGCAAGTGCAGACCAGGATCGCGGCTGCCCAGGTCCCCGCGCCTGCGACCTAGGCTTAGGAGACGACCTAGGCTTGCGGGGAGACGCGCGGAGGTCCTCACTGAGGTGAAGGTCCCTCCCTGAGTAAGCAGGAACCAGGCGCCCAGGCACGGGAGCTGTGCAAAAGGCGCGTTCCCGCGCCACTGAACTGGGCTACAGCCCGCGTCCTGGAACTGAGGGCTTTGGAACTGAGACCCGGGGCACGAAATTAGGGGCGTGGGTTCCCCACGACGGTGGGGCACAAGGCAGACACAGCACCCCAAAGCCGTTGAGATGTACCCTACCATCCCCGCTTTGCTCCCTGTCCCACGTCCCACGGGGTGGAAAATCAGCTCCCCAAGGGCTCTAGGAGAGATCTTTGGCGCCACCTAGCGACTTGTAGCCAGCACAGGCTCCTGAAGGAGCTAGTGGCCAGCTGGGGAGTTAGCCCACACCGGGCCCCTTCCGAACAAGTAGTCTGAGCCCACAGGGAGAGCGAGCACCCACAGCCAGGGCAGACCAGGCACGCAGAAGAGTGTGCCTGACACCGGACGCGCAGGGAGTGTGTCCCACATCACCATTTTAGAACAGCGACATTTCTTCAGTAAAGACTACCTGCAGAAGGCTTCCTCAGGAGCCAGAGGTGAGCGGGGGAAGTTCGCCCACGCCAGACCCCCTCTGGCCTGCAGTCCAAGCCCAGAGGGGGAGCAGGAACCCACCGCCGGGGCAGACCAGGCGCACAGGGGAGTGTGTCCCCACATCGGCATTTTAGAAAGGGACCTTTCTCCAGTAAAGACTGCTTGAAACTGACAGATGACTCCTGGAGGAACCAGAGGGGAGAAGAGAAGCCCACCCAAGATGCCGGCCAGTCCCAACAACACAGTGTCCCAACGCATACGGCAAATTAGAAAACAGACAGTAGGGAGGAGAAGAACCACACGCAACCTAGCAACTCTCCAGAGAAAAAGCACACCACAAAAAGAAAACCAGCCCCCAGATTGCAACGACAGTAACTTGGAAGAACTTCTGAGCCTTCCAGAAAGAGAATTTAAAATTGCCGTGATTAAAAAACTGACAGAAGTCATAAAGGAAAACAATGATAAGGGAAAAATAATCAACGATCAGAAGAATGAAATTGAGTCCCTAAAGAGGGAAGTAAAAGAAATGCAGGAGATCAAAGAATTAGTGGAAGAACTAAAGAATTCTGGGAAAAGCAATGAAAGCAGAATTGATGAAATAGAAGAACGAATAAGTGCTCTTGAAGACACAGAAATAAAAAGAACCAAAACAGAAAAGGAAAGAGAAGTACGAAGGAAAAAGAACGAAGAAAGACTTTGGGAACTATCTGACTCCACGAGGAAAGGAAATATAAGAGTTATAGGAATACCAGAAGGAGAGGAGAGAGAAGTAGGAACAGAGAAAATATTCAAAGAGATAATTGAAGAGAACTTCCCAAATGTGAAGAAGGAGCTGAAAATTGATATACAAGAAGCAAGAAGAACACCAAACTTCCACGACAAAAGAAAAAATACAGCAAGACACATAATAGTAAAGCTCCCAAGAATCCAGGACAAGGAAAAAATAATGAAGCTGGCAAGAGGGAAGAAACAGATAACATTCAAAGGAAAGCCAATCAGGCTGACATCAGACTTCTCCGAAGAAACACTACAGGCAAGGAGAGAGTGGAGGGACATAGTCAACAGACTCCAAGAAAACAGATGCCAAGCAACAATACTCTATCCCGCAAAGCTCTCCTTACTCTTTGAAGAAAGAATATGGACCTTCCCAGACAAACAGAAACTCCGGAATTTCATTGCAACTAAACCCCCACTCCAAAAAATACTACAAGGAGTCCTAAAGCCAGAACCTCAGAGGGACGAATAACAATGAAAGAAGGCCAAAAAAAAAAAAAAGTTATTAAAAGAATAAATAAATAAAATCAAAGGAAAGACAAACACAATGGCAAATACAGATGTTAACATATCAATATTAACTCTAAATGTAAATGGACTAAACTCTTCAATAAAAAGACACAGAGTTGCAGCCTGGATTAAGAAACAAAACCCAACCTTTTGCTGTCTCCAGGAAACACATTTAGCTACAAAAGATAAAAATAGGCTCAAAGTTAAAGGATGGAAAACAATCCTACAAGCAAATGGACCAAAAAAGAAAGCAGGAACAGCTATACTTATATCAGATAAAACAGATTTCAAACTCAAAAAGATAAAAAGAGACCCCAATGGTCACTACATTATGATCAAGGGGACAATACTTCAAGAAGAAATAACACTCATTAACATATACTCACCAGGGGCCTCCCCGGTGGCGCAGCGGTTGAGCGCTGGGTTGCGAAGCTGCGCGCGGCCTCTGCGGCGCCGGTTCGATCCCCGGCTGCTCCCCGGCCACCGGAGGAGGGTCCCACATGGCGCGCAGACCTCTCCTGCCGCCCGCTGCTCCCCTCAGCAGTGTACTTCGGTCCTTCTGCCTGCTCTGCTCCCTGCTCTGGCTCTGGTGAATTCTCTCACCCTCCCGCGCTTCTGACTGTGCCCAGTGCATGTATAAACAAAACAAACAAACCAGCAAACAAATAAATAAAGCATGCCTCTATTTAAAAAAAAAAAAAAAAAAAAAAAAAAAAAAAAAACAAAAAAAAAAACATATACTCACCAAACGAAGGAGCACCAAAATATATCAGACAACTGTTGTCCTCTCTGAAAACAGACATCAGAGAAAACACATACGTAGTGGGAGACTTCAACACACCACTATCAACAATGGATAGATCAACAAGACAAAAAATAAGTAAAGAAACCAAAGCTCTAAATAAGGACCTAGAGCAATTAGGCTTAACAGACATCTATAGAACACTAAACCCCCAAAAAACGGAGTACACATTTTTCTCAAGCGCACACGGATCATTCTCCAGGATCGATCACATACTGGGGCACAAGACAAACATCAACAGATACACCAAGATTGAAATCATATCAACCATCTTTTCTGACCATGAAGGCATCAAACTAGAAATAAACCATAAAAAGAAGGCAAGGAACTTTCCTACCTCATGGAGATTAAAAACCACACTACTGGAAGACCACTGGACTAATGAGGAGATCAAAGAAGAAATTAAAAAATTTTTTGAATTGAACGACAAGGAGGACACCAATATCCTAAATGTATGGGATGCAGCAAAAGCAGTAATAAGAGGAAAATATATAGCAATAGAAGCTCACATCAAGAAACAAGAAAGAACTCAAAGAAACAACCTAATCTCGAAGCTCAAAGATCTAGAAAAAGAACAACAAAAAACCCCAAAACCAGTAGAAGAAAAGAAATAATAAAAACCAAAGCAGAAATAAATGAAATTGAAACTAAAAAAACAATCCAAAAGATCAATGAAACCAAGAGCTGGTTCTTTGAAAAAATCAATAAAATAGACAAACCCCTAGCCAGGCTCACAAAGGAAAAAAGGGAGAAAGCACAAATAAACAGGATCATCAATGAAAGAGGAGAAATCACAATGGACACAGCAGAAATCAAAAGAATAATCAGTAACTACTATGAACAGTTATATGGAAACAAGTTTAACAATCTAGAGGAGATGGACAAATTCCTACAACTCTACAATCACCCAAAGCTAGATAAAGAAGAAATAGAACACCTAAACAGACCAATTACAATTAGCGAAATTGAAATGGTAATCAAAAACCTCCCCAAAAACAAAAGCCCAGGACCTGATGGATTTAAAAATGAATTCTACCAAACATTCAGAGACGAATTAGTGCCTATCCTTCACAAACTCTTCCAAAAAATTGAGAAGGAAGGGACAATACCAAACACGTTCTATGAAGCCAACATTACACTAATACCAAAACCGAACAAGGACAACACAAAAAAGGAAAACTACAGGCCAATCTCCCTAATGAACACTGATGCAAAAATCCTCAATAAAATTTTAGCCATCAGAATCCAACAATATATCCATAAGATAATTCACCACGACCAAGTAGGATTCATTCCAGGGGCACAAGGATGGTTTAACATCCGAAAATCAATCAACGTTATCCAACACATCAACAAAAAGAAATATAAAAACCATATGATAATATCAATAGATGCTGAGAAAGCTTTCGACAAAGTGCAACACCCATTCATGATAAAAGCCCTTGAAATTCTTGGGATACAAGGAACATACCTCAACATCATAAAGGCCATCTATGACAAGCCAACAGCCAGTATCATTCTCAATGGTGAAAAGCTGAAAGCAATTCCATTAAGATCTGGAACAAGACAAGGATGTCCACTCTCACCACTGCTTTTCAATATAATACTGGAACTCCTAGCCAGGGCAATAAGACAAGAGAAAGACATCCAAGGAATCCAAATAGGAAAAGAAGAAGTCAAACTATCACTATTTGCAGACGATATGATATTATACATAGAGAACCCCAAAAACTCCACAGAAAAGCTAATTCAACTCATCAATCAGTTCAGTAAAGTGGCAGGATACAAAATCAACATGCAAAAGTCAGTAGCCTTCCTATACACAAACAATAAATCTGAAGAAGAAGAAATCAAAAAAACCATCCCTTTTGTTATTGAAACAAAAAAAATCAAATATTTGGGAATAAATCTAACAAAAGAGGTAAAGGACCTATACAAAGAAAACTATAAAACACTGTTAAAAGAAATAGAAGAAGACACAAAGAAATGGAGAGACATCCCCTGCTCGTGGATTGGAAGAATAAACATTATTAAAATGGCCATCCTTCCAAAAGCAATATACAGATTCAATGCTATTCCAATCAAAATTTCAATGTCATTCTTCAAAGAAATAGAACAATTATTGATGAAATTCATATGGAATCACAAAAAACCCCAAATAGCCAAAGCTCTCCTGAAAAAAAAAGAAGGGAATGGAGGCATCACACTCCCAGACTTCAAACTATACTACAAAGCCATAATCATCAAAACTGCATGGTATTGGAACAAGAACAGACATACAGACCAATGGAATCGAATAGAAAATCCAGAAATAAACCCACAGATTTATGGTCAACTAATCTTTGACAAAGGAGCAAAGACTATGCATTGGAGCAAAGAAAGTTTGTTCAATAAATGGTGCTGGGAAAACTGGGTCGCTACATGCAAAAGAATGAAGCTTGACCACTACCTCACACCATACACAAAAATCAACTCAAAATGGATTAAAGAACTAGACATAAGACCTGAAACCATAAAATACATAGAAGGAAATATAGGCGAAACACTACGTGATCTGCACATCAAAGACATCTTTACAGATACATCACCCAAAGCAGTGATAGTGAAGGCAAAGATAAACAGCTGGGACTACATCAAATTAAAGAGCTTCTGCTCAGCAAAAGAGACAATAACAAAAACAAAGAGAAACCCCACCAACTGGGAGAACATTTTTGCACCCAACACTAATGATAAAGGACTGATCACAAAAATCTGCAAAGAGCTGATGAGACTCAACAACAACAAAGAAAATAATCCAGTCAAAAAATGGGCAGAAGAGCTAAAAAGAAACTTCTCTGAAGAGGAAATGCAAATGGCCAACAGGCATATGAAAAAATGTTCAACATCACTTGCCATCAGGGAAATGCAAATCAAAACTACCATGAGATACCATCTTACACCAGTGAGAATGGCACATATTAAAAAAACTAGCAACAACAAATGCTGGCGAGGGTGTGGAGAAAAAGGAACTCTTCTGCACTGTTGGTGGGAGTGCAAACTGGTCCAACCACTGTGGAGAGCTGTGTGGAGATTTCTGGACCTACTAAACATAGAGCTTCCATATGATCCAGCAATTCCACTCCTAGGTATTTACCCAAAGGACACAGAAACATCAATTCCAAAGAGCACCTGCACCCCTATGTTTATAGCAGCACTGTTTACAATAGCTAAGCTTTGGAAACAACCCAAATGCCCAAAAATAGATGACTGGATCAAGAAGATGTGGTACATATATACCATGGAATATTACTCAGCATTCAAAAAAGATAAACACATGCAATTTGCAGCAACATGGATGGCGCTGGAAGGGATCATGCTCAGCGAAATAAGCCAAAAAGAAAAAGAAAAATACCGGATGGTCTCACTCATAGCAGGAATCTAGAAAACTTAAATAAGGGACCAGGAAAATGAATAACTATAAGAAAGTGAAAATCAAAATCAACAAAAAACTATGAACCAGAGACACTTTTAGGGGGGCGGGGGCGGGAGGGGAGGGATTGGGGTCAGAATGGGGGGGCTGCAATTGTATGGGGAATATAACAATAAAATTTATTAAAAATAAATAAATAAATAAATAAATAAATAAATAAATATAACAGAAAGGTCAAAAAAAAAAAAAAAAGAAAATGGCAGCCAAAGACATCACCCCACCTTCTATGTCCACATTGTATCATTCATTTTTTTTCTTAGGTATATCTCGTGTGTGCGTGTGTGTGTGTGTGTGAGAGAGAGAGAGAGAGAGAGAAATACATTCACACTGCACTGCTCTGCAACTACCCCTATGATCTCTCTACAAAACTTTTTCATCATCCCAAATTCAAATTTTGTACCCATTACACAGTCTCTTCTTTCCCCAGATTCTTGGTAATCACTATGCATTTAACTATTATAGGAATCTCATGTAAGCAGAATCATAAAAATATTTGTCCCTTTTGGATCTAGTTAATTTCAATTTGCTTAATGTCTTCTAAGTTCTTTAGTTCTTTTAACATGAAGAAGATTCCCCTTCTGAGGAGAGAGACTGTCAGTTACATGTAATCTATCCTCTTATTCTTCCTATTACAATGCAAGTACCTAGTGAATGTGATACAGTGAGTCACTATTTTCACCACAGCTTATAAGGAATATATGTTTTACACAACTGTATACTTATGTTTCTGAAAAAGGTGCTTACAATTTTACTTATTTATGCCAAATCCTATTTTACCCAATATTTTCAAACTGCAGATTTACTTTTCTAGAACAAAAGGAGGATTGAAATATACAGAATTCAGATCCATTCAATGTGTGAGGAGCCTAACACAGGCAATGAGGATAGAACACTGAGTATGACAGACTTCTTCCTCTCAAGGACTTTACAATCTAGGGAGGAAGACAGATTCTAAAAGAAAAGTTACAAATATGATAAATGGTAAGAAGGAAGTAAAAAAGTACTATCAGAGCAAGTAGCAAAGGCATTTAAGTGAATACAGGAGCTCCAGGGAGGCCTTGACAGTCTTTTTTAAGGCAGGAATCAAAAAGGGCAGGAGTGAACCAAGCATGGGTGACTATGAGTGTTTGGATGTGAGTAGGGTGGGAAATACTGGTGTTCATTCTAGACAGAGTAAACTGCTGGAAGGGATGGAGTGAATACAAAGACAAAGAAGTTGAATAGGACAGAGCAGTGCTGAAGAATCAAAAGACCAAAGCATGGAGAATCTTATAAATTTCATTGAGGAACCTAAAGACGATGAAAAGCCATTTAAGGTTTTAAGGTTTTAAGTAGGCAGGTGACAAGATGAGATAGGTTTTGAAAAGATTATTCCAAGTGCAGGCTGGAAAACTAAGAGGGCAAGATCGAAGCCAAGGAAACTGGGTTAGTATAATGAAATCCACCAGTTTTTAAATGGTTGTCTGAACTAGGATACAGCAGTGGCTATGAAAAGAATCACCTAAGTTCAAGAGATATTTGAGATGTAAAGTCAGATGGACTAAGATACTGACTAAGTATCAGGGATATGGGAGAGAGAAGCATCAAAGAATGAGTCTCATCTTAATGGGACTCTCATGGTAAGAATAATTAATTAGCCAGATGATAGATCTACTTGTCAAAATAGGAAGGGAATATGGCAGAAGACCAACTCCACCTGGGAGTTAAGATGATGAGCCCAGTTTCAGATAAATTAGTCGGCATTCCTTCTAGACATCCAGTGAGAATATTCATCAGATATATAGATCTGGAGCTCAGAAGAAAATCTTAGGAGTTGTTGAGATACAAATGCTCAACAAAGCCCTAAAGATGGATGAGAACTCTGGGGCAGGGGAAGGTTAAGAGAAAATAAAAGGCAAAGTCCCAAGGAATGCCTATATTGAGGAACAAGCAAAGGCTAGAGATCTGGACAGGAGAGCACACTGTGTACCCACCCCCCAAAAAAAACAACCAGAAAGGTACAAACAAAACCAGCAACACAAGGCACTATAAGACCAAGAAAGGAGAGTGCCATAAAATGGAGAAAACCGCCAACACTATCAAATACTGCTAAGAAATCACATGAAAATTCAAAAACAGATAACAGGTCTGGGAAAAAAGACGTCATTACTGATTGTGCCAAGAACAGTTTTATTGGAGTAGTATGTATTATAGCAAAATAAGTGGTGAAAGCTGGAAAGAAGTCAATGAGTATAGACAATCTTTATAAGAAATCTGGCTGTAAAGGAAAAACAAGAGTAGAAAGAGAGATGGGAGAACTCTTTTAGAATAGGAAGAATGTAAAAAAACATTAATGCTGCAAAGGAGTCAGTAAATAGAAAGAGGTTGAAAGTAAAAGAAAGAAAGCAGGGTGGGGTGAAACAACCAGCTTCTTGAGAAGTCAGAAGTTGGGGTTCAGAACAGACAGAGGCTTGGGTCTTACTTAAGAGGAAAGATCTCCCACTAAAACAGAAGAGAGTACATGTGTGGATAGCTGAAAGTGGGTTTTTCAGACTTGGTAACAAAGTTAAGGAAGATCCTAGCACACTGTTTCTATTTTCTTTGTGAAGCAGGAAGTGAGGTCACCTGTGAAGAGAGAAAGTTGATGTCAGAGCTCAGAGATATGGTCATAGTGGAGAAAAACTAAAGAAACATAAAAGGACAAGTGGGTATGTTTAGGGTCTACTCAGACTGATGACCATCTATATGATGGTACGAAATTGGTAACAAGTTGCAAAATATGCATGAAAATTAGGATGTACATTTTTATATTGGAAAATCTAAATGAAAAGCAAAAGTTTAATAAATATAATGGAAAGAATAAAAACTGTAAAATTGCCTAGTTTTTAGCAAATTTCCTTCTTAATATCACTGCAAAAGAAGACATCATTCTCAAAGGATAAACATACAAGATACAGGTTGAAAGCAGCTTTATGGAGTGGCAACAAATTAAAATGCAGAAACAAGCAGGAATACATCTAACATTAATATGCTTTTTCTTTTTTTTTTTTTTAAGATTTATTTATTATTTATACAAGCACTGGGTATAGTCAGAAGCACGGGAGGATGAGAAAATCCACCAAAGCCAGAGGGGAGAGCAGAGCAGGCAGAATGACGAAGTACACTGCTGAGGGGAGCAGTGGGCGACAGGAGAGGTCTGCGCGCCATGTGGGACCCTCGCCCAGAGGCCGGGGATTGAACAGGCGCTGCAGAGGCTGCAGGCAGTGTCGCAACCCAGCGCTCAACCGCTGCGCCACCGGGGAGGCCCTAATATGCTTTTTCAATGAAAACAGAAAATTCCAGAGACTCTTTAAATATTTACTATGAATTTGATATGAGTGTGTATTTCAAAAATGTAGCTGTAAGAAATAATCAATAAGCATTATAAAAAGTAAACTATCAGTACATTTCCATGTATCTCCACCTCATATGGATAGATTCTTCAGGTCACAGAAACAATGCTGTTACGTCACCTCGCCTGAGTTTTGAGAATATGAAAGAAAAAGGTCTACTGGTTCCCCAGTTATGACATTTTAACCTCATCTCAGAGTCTTTGAAACATTATAACTATAACTATTACAAACCAGAGCATATTAAAAATACTTTGAAGATTAATCTATAAGCAAGATAGATGAGATTTAAAGCTGGCAATAAAACTATTACCTATAATTCTAAGGCTAATCAATGGAAAGTTTTTTCATATTCTTTCTGTATCAACTTATACTTAAAAATATATGTATTTAAAGAGTAAAATCTGGATTATGTTCCATGGTTTTAAACCCTTGCTTTTTAATATTTATTATATACCTATCATCCACTACTCTTCAAAAGCACAACCATAATGACTACGTAATAATTTCTTCTTGGGGAGGATTTATAGCAATTCAAGAAAAAAAATGACCTATTAGACAAAACAATCCTCTTCCTCCTACAGTTTTCCCAATACTTTCTGTCATTTTCACCTGATCGCACAAGTCTTTCCATATTAAAGAGTTTCATATATTTAAAAAGGAAACATTATATTCTTTACTTAGATGTTTTTAACTACAGGAAATCTGTCAAATATCATATTCTGAATTAAAAGTAAACAAACTTCATATTTTTGTTTTTCCACTTTTGCCAACTAGACACATCTCCTTTTTTAGATATTGTTTAAAAGTTACCAAGGTTAAATGTTTTAATTAAAATAACAAAAAATAGTTTGAAAACAAATGATATTCTAGGCCATATTACAGAAGGAGAACAGAAAAAATACACCTGATAAATGGAATTATTGACCACATTCTGTTTTTAACTATGGAGTTTTTCTAAAGGCAGAAAAGAAAACTATTGTGATTACCAAAACTAAAATGACAAATGTGTATGAACAGTTAACGATTACAGCAATACAAGCAACAAAAGACCACTTAATATCTCTGAAATTGTCATTTCAAGTAACAAGAAAAACCCAGAGACAATTTAAAACAAATTCCCAACATGACTCTGGGGAGACTTTGATGCACTACAGATGGTAGCATCTGCAGGACTTATGCCAGATGCTGAGATGTGCAGAGAAATAGAAAATAGTCCCTATATCTAAAAAGCTAATGAATGGACTCCTTAACTTAAAATTGGAGCAGACTGAAGAGGTACTGCCTCTGCAAATGAAAAAGAAAAAAGCAAAGGGCATGCTTTATTAAAGTGAATCTACAGTTGAGCACTACAAATACAATTTCCAATTTTCCAGATCCTCCTGGGTAAACAGTATTTGGTCTTCCTGAGACACAAAAGGAAAATGATAAAATAATGATAACAGATTGTCTGCCTATCAGGGGCTATTCAGAAAAAGAGTCAGGATAGTATTCTCTCCAACAGACAGATGCATAAGTTTAGATTGCATAAGCACTTAGAAAAGGAAAAAAAGCAGGTTAAAAATAAGAAGCTATTTGATACTCTATTTTAGAACAGACAATGCTCTAACATAAACCTGCAAGCCTGTATATAGCAAGTTATGGTATTAAATAATATGTATTAGTTCATGAATATATGAAAACACACACACATTCATATGACCATTCAATTAAAAAAATTCATTAAAAAGTTGCTTGGAATCATCTAAATACAAGAGAATCAAATCTAACCCTATCATTTTCCAAAATTTGTTACAGTTAAAAAAATAAGTATGGAACTTATGATTGTATTATAATATATTTTATGTATAAGAAAAAAAAAGTCAAGAAGGTCCCATATTAACAGATGAATGGTGGATTTTTTTCTTTGAGTGATAGGATTAGAGGTAATTTTTATTTCTTTCTTTTTGTTTATCATTGTTTTCCAACTTTTTTCCATAATAAATACATTTGACTTAATATAAAATGTTGGAAATATCCCTCAGGTTTTTTATATATTTATTTACCAAAAAAACTGACAAAGTTAGCAATCCCATTTGCTACCATCAACATACTTACATAATATGGTTCTGCCTCCCGTTCAGTTATCTCATCCTGATACAGGGTGAAGCAAGTTGGAATTCGTCCAAACCACACATCTCGAAGCACATCTTTGTCATCTGTCATTCTTCCAGTGGTTAAAGCAGTACATATAGGCTAAGTTTTTTTTTTTCAACCAAAGCCAAACTGAAAATAAAATGAAAAACATTAGTCAAATCCTTGCAAGGATGAATGAACCTGCTCTGAAACAAAGAAAGACTACAGAAAAAAATTAATGTATTTCAAAATCATGATTGGCATGCTTTAAAACAAATGCAAAAATTAGTAAAACAAATTGTATATGCAGAACTATTATTTATTTAAAGGAATCACAGAAGTAACCCACTCTAAATTACAAATGCTGGGTCTCCCCTGGTGGCGCAGCGGTTGAGCGCTGGGTTGCGACACTGCCCGCAGCCTCTGCAGCACTGGTTCGATCCCCAGCTCCCTGCAAGGGTCCCACATGGCCTGCTGCTCCCCTCAGCAGTGTACTTCATCACTCTGCCTGTTCTGCTCTCCGCTCTGGCTCTGGTGAATTCTCTCACCCTCCCGCGCTTCTGACTGTATCCAGTACTTGTATGAATAAATAAATAAATCTTTAAAAAATGAATAAATAAATAATTCTTATAAAAAAATAAATTACAAATGCTACAGTATGCAAGTAATAAAATCAGTCAAAGTTGAACTCTACTTATATTCTTTTATGCCCCAAAGTCTAGCCCTTATCTAAAGTGAACTCTTCACCTATGCCCCACTGTCACTTTAGCCCAACTCTAAAAATATCATTCCCACAATTATTCCTGCTCCATCTAATATATTCAACCCTTCCTAGTCCAGACAGTTTTGCCTCTCTTTCTACAAAAATACACATCTCTCTCATCTTGGAAACTATCTATAACCCTATTATAAATCCATTCTAAATTTCATCCTGTCCACAATTCGATCACACCAATATTTCCAGTCTTATTTCTTATATTTCTTTCTAAAAACCCTTTTAAATAGCAAAACTGGTCTCTTAAACACTTTGCTCTCTACTCTATCATTGCCCTTGTCTAATATGTTCTTCTCTCATCTATTCAAATCCTACTCACTTGGCAAATCCAGCTCACAATCCTCCATCCCAGACTAAGTGCTTCTGCTGTGATATCACAAATACAGTACTAAATCTGCAAACGAAAATATTCTGAGTAAAGTAGCACATAACTTTTGACTGCCATAATATCCAAGTGACTTGTACTGATATTCTACAATTAGATAACACTAGAATAAACTGTATGAGCAAATGCTGAAAAACTACAGGTACCTGTATACTCTCCCTCTACAATATCCCTTCACTCTTATATTTATACATTTCCCAACTTTCACAGGCTAGCCAATTCATAATTCATTACAATGTATCCTGTGGCAACATCCTAAATAACCACATTAGTTTAGCCAATCAAATATCAATTATTAACACTGAATTATTCTAGGATCTTATGTCCTGTTTTCCACTGACCAATGTCAAGTGCATCAAGATTGCCAGAAATTACTTAAAATTGTGTACACCTTGGAGGTCAATCAGGTATAAGTCATCAAAAGGTAAGTAAACTAGAAGAGGTGAAAAAAAATTATCCAACATAACAAGACCACATAATTTGATTGCACTATGTAACAGTCAAACCAGGATAGGAACTGGTCACTTGAACTGAGACTAGTGTTATTTCCAGCACACCACTATGTTCTAATTTATATGAAAATAAACCACATCCATAAAAGTCCCTATTTGAAGCAAATGATACACACATTCAAACGTCACATAACTCGAATTGATGGGTTTCAAGTTCAAAAAATATACTGAGTTTCTGTATTGTAGAGAAAATTTCCAAGTTTATACATCACATAAAATTAGCTCACTGAAAACAAGGAAGTTCTCACCACTTCCTGATGACATTAATATATAGTTTATTCTTTTTAAATGAATCTACTGATTGCAGAAAATAATGAAATCTGAGTTATGACAAATCTAAAGTTGACCTGATATAAAAGTGATAAGCAGTGGTTTCTGTAGCAATGATATATCATAGCTACAACTGATATTCCTCTCCTATGAAGAAAAACAAAACAAAATAAAACTTAAGGCAAAGAGCTCCCTTCCTAAGAGACTTCATGAGCATTTAAATATAATTTTAAAATTGAAAAGTCACAATCAGTATTTTCACATGGGATGACTTTTCTTTTTCAGAAAAAAAACAGGTAGAAACTACAATTCAAAAGAAAATGCAAAGTTAAGGTTCTTATGGTCACCTAAGGAAAGGTGCTTTCCCTCTGCACAACCACTGTCCTCTCAAGAAGGAATAAAAATCTGATTGGTTACATTCCAAGATACCATTTGAGCCATGTTTATAAATAGGCAGGAGTCACCATAAACCCAAATACCATGCATGGATCTGGGTACAGTTTCCTTTTCTCTCCCTCTACATTGTCAGATAACAACATCTGGCCGTCCTGCTTTTTTGGTCTGTGGCATTTTCTTTTGCATCTTCCTTTCATGTGTGAGGAACAGTAAAAAGAAATGGCTAATGTCTCCCTCTTCTCTGTTTCTTAGATATTCTACCCAACAGTGATACAAGTTTGGACTTAAATTTTACTGGTTTAGTAGCAATAATCTCACTGAAGAACTTCAGCAAACTAGGCTGGAACAAAAAACTTTACCAAAGTTCTGCAGTAGGGTTTTAGGTACAAAATCAGTGAAAGATAAACCCCCCACATTTCACTATTTCTTACGTATATATTTCTTTTAAGACCTCAAGGAATGAACTGACTGAGACAAGAAAGTGCTGTACAGAGTTATGGAAACTGCAAACAAGACTACTTACTACGTCAAAATATAGACCCAAATTTGTAGACTCACAAAATGTTAATCTTTCTATGTTATTAAATTTTCATCTATAATGAATTATGTAAGAAGGCAAGTTTCTTACATAAAGAAACGTGTTCACAGCAGCATTATTTACAATAGCCAAGACCTGGAAAAACCCAACTGTCCTTTCATGGATTAATGAATAAAGAAGTTGTGATACATATAATGGAGTATTATTCAGACATTAAAAAGGGGGGGGGAAATCCTGCCATTTGCAATAAAGTGGATGGACCTTGATGGCATTATGCTAAGGGAAACAAGTCAGATCCCTGTTTATCTCATTTACATGTACAACCTAAAAAAAAAGAGATCAGACTTTGTTTATCAGAGGTGGTGGAGAGGAGATGGGATTGGGAAAAGGTAGTCAAAAGGTATAAATTTTGGTTTAAGACAAATATATACTAGGGATATATATAAAAATGTGATGACTATAGCTAGTGTGCTGTTTGATACACAGGAAGGCTGAGTAAATCCTAAAAGTTCTCATCACAAGAAGAAATTTTTTCCCTATTCTTTTCTTTTTAATATTATCTATATGAAATGACAGATATTAGCTGGTATTATGGTACTCTTTCTACAACACATATATAAATCAAACCTGTACAACAAAATCAAACCTATAAATCAGAGTCACACTGTATATCTTGAATTTACATGGTAATACCTGACAATTATTTCTCAATAAAATTGGACAAAAAAGTTTAATTCTAATATAATGAATACACTTAACTAAAAAAATACACATGAAAAATTGGCTGGTACACAGATTAAATTAAATGTCATTAAGTATTTAATAATCCTTTTTTAAAATGAAAAACAGAACAAAAGCTTAACTCGAGAGGCCCTACAATGCGGGGGGTTCAAAATGTCCAATATGGAACCAGACTGCCTAGATTCAAAACCTTGCTCTACCACTTTCTGCATGACCTCAATAACAAAGAATAATCAAAAGGCTTATATGATATAAGCAGGAATTACAAGAGCATAAGAAAATAACTAAAAATTAAGCACTGGACATTGCTAATCAAATTTAATAGTCAGTAAATACTTGGCTATTTGATATGTAGTTTTATGGCAGGCAGCAAGGGTACATAAAATGATGGAAAAGATAAGAATGAAAATGTATTTTTAAAACTGCAGACACTGCCCAGAGGAATTATATCCAAATCTACTAAATATACCATACACTCCCCTTTCTATGGTTTTGCTCATGCTGCAGGTTCTTTACACTTAAGGTAGCTTTCCCCACCTTGTCTTCCAATACAGGCACTCTCCAGAATCCAGACTTCCGGACATGACTCAAGCAGAACCTTTGTTTCCTCACTTCACCTGTACTTTTCCTTATAAGCTTATACTAAAGATTTCTTATCTCTGATTTCGAAGTTCATATTCTTTCTATCACACCACAGCAACTGCCAACTCCAAGATGTCTATAGTTGTAACTAAATATTACTATGTGGGAGTTTTCATAAGGAGGAGGGAAGGGAAGAAATACAGTATTAATCTATCCAATCAGTGGTCAGGGAAGAATTTTTTAAAACGTGAATCAAGGAAATAGATGGATAGAATACAGACGGGCAAAGAGAAATCAAACATTCTAAGTAGAGCAAAATAGCATTAGCAAAGGCAGGGAGGGAGCAGGAACAGTTTATGTGCCAACTTTTAAGGAAATTTTGGGTTGGCAGTAGTGAATAATAAAAGAGCTAACATTATGACATGTTTTATTATCACATGTGATCCTAGGCACTGAGGCTCAATTTCCTTATCTGGAAAATTCACCAGGCTTTTCTGCAATAAAAAAATAGTAACAATAAAAAAGCTAGAATGTTTAAATTAGCACTGGATTAAGTGCTGAGAAATAAAAACAATTATACTTTTAATGTCAGATCTGTTCATGTAAAATGAGACTAGACATGAAGCACACCAAATGGACAATTGTGGGTTCTCACTATCATCCAATAAGTGTAGAGAGCCTATAATATAAGGTGGTAACTGTGAAATAAAAACATTTATTTGGTGGCAGCACACAAAAGATCAAGTAAGAGAGAGGCAGTTCCAGCAACTAAAGCACCTGAGTGCCTCACTTACACTGGTATCAGTGGCTTGATAAGAGACAAATAAGAGGTTTATAGAAAGGAGAATGAATAAAAGTAGGTAACAAACTGGCTGACGAATAAATAGCAAGGACAGGGAAGATTTAAAAATCTGACAGCAGACAATACAGTAAGGTAGTTAAGGGGATTTGAAATCCAACTGACATGGCTTCAAACCCTGACATCCACCTATAACCTTGTGTCCCTGGAACAAAGGTGACTTCTTTGAGTCTTTATCTATAAATTAGAGATAATTCTAATTTTACAGGGCTGTTGGGTGTTTAGCACCTGGTCACCACTTACTAAATTGTTTATGCATTTAATACACCATTTCCTTGTGCTTCCATGACTCTTCTGCTTGAATCTCTTTTCCTCTTCTTTTGGTCAACTCTTAATCCTCTTTTAAGAGTCAGTTTATAACATCACCTTCTTGGTAAGCTTTCCACTAAGTAACCTCCAATCTAATTACTTCTATAATAGTATCCTATAACCATGCATTCCAACTATGCTTATTTGTCTCTTGTACTGAGATTTCCTGAACAGTAGAAACTGAGTCATATTTACCATTTATTCCCAATACTAGCATAATTAGCATATAGGCGGTGAAATTTTTTTGTTATACTGGAAAATATGTAAATATATGAAACAGATCCAAGTGTTATACTAGCTACTTAAGACACTTTTCCATCTAAACTCTTTCCCAAGTCAGTACAATTACACTTTAAATTCAACAAACTTCATTATCTCAGAAAAAAATACTTTTACTTGAACCTCCTTGGTGGCGCAGGGGTTAAAGTCAGCCCTACCAAGCTCTAGGCAGCTACTGCAGCATGAGTATGACCCCTGGCCAGGGAGCTAAAACACATGGTACAGCAGACCTTTGCTGTCTCGCCCACTGCTCCTCTCAGCAGTGTATTTCAGCAGATCCGCCTGTTCTCCCTGCTCTGCCTCCAGTGAATTCTCTCACCTGCCCCCCACCTCTGGCCTACACTCCAGTTCTTGTATGCATAAATAAAAATCAATCTTACATAAATAAATAAAAATAAAAAATATTTTTCCCTCTCAAACATTACATTATCATCACCATTTGGGAACACAGGAATTCCAATACAAGATACAATCTCCTTGAAATAAGCTTCTTGAATGTACAGCAGGGCTACCTCTTCTTTCTTTTTATGTTTGAGTTATATTGGCTTATGATACTAAATGCTTTAGGGGCACATGTTCACACCTGTACACCATGCCTACCACCAAAGCACCAATCAATCTCTCTCTCCCTCCCTCGGGCCACACCTCCCCACCAACCCCCCAATGCCACTGTTCCTAAAGATCAGTAATTTTCAACAGGGGTTTTAATGAACAGCCTCATCCCCAGGGCTCAGTCACTGAACTCACCTTTGCAGATCTCTTGGACTTTAAATACCATTTATACATTACCAATTCTTGCACTTATATTTTACCTTCAGCCGAAACATCTCCAGTTTCAAATATACTACCTGAATATGGATACTTCATTTGAAAAATTTAACTTGTACAAAACCAAAAATTATTTCAGGACTTTTCTCCTTTCCCCTATTAACTCTGTGGTCTTCCCAATATCACTAAGTGTTGGCTTCTATTCTTTGGTTGCTCAGACCATAAAGCTTGGCAGTCATCCTTGGCTCTCTTTATACCTGAAGGTGCAAGATTAGAAAGGTCTAACTGGCCATTTCTCACCAGCTCCATATTATCACATTGATCCAAGTCACTCTGACTTTTAACCTGGATAAATGCAAAGACCTGTTAACAGATCTTCTTATTTCTGCCCTTGCTGCAGATAAACAACACAGTAATGAGAAATATCCTTTCAAACACAAATCAGATCAGTTTTCTCTTTTACTCAAAACCCTACTACCCCAGTCAGAGTAAAAATTTATAAAGTCTTACAAGACTAGACAGATGATCTGACCCCATTTTGAACTGCTTATTATTTCTCTCCATCTTGCTCATTGGTTCTAGCCAAACTAGTAGGTATGGTCCTGCCTTGGGACTTTCTGATTGCTCTTTCCACTACATCCACATGGTACCCTTGTCACTTTTAAGTTCTCTGTTCAAATATCATCCTTCTAAGGCCACTGCTGCAATATCCGATACATCTGAATCTTGGACCTGAACTGAACTATATGTGATTTTCATAGAGGGAATTGTTAGATGAATTTTGAATTTGAAAGTAACACTGATAGCATTTGTTGCTTTATTTTTTCCTACTAGCTCTTTTCGCCACCTGACAAATACTGTACTTTAATTACTTTTTATATTAATGTTTCCTCCTACCCTCAAAGTGAACTTCATGATGGCAGAAGTCTTTATTATTTTGCAGTGTTTTGTTTAGTTTTTATTCTTATTAAATTAATAGTTAATCTACACTTACAGACCATACATCAGTCTCAAAACTCATGTCCACAGAGTTCTACTCTTCTCTTCATTTCACCCTATTTTTAACCAGCATACTTTTGAAGATCAAATCACATGTTTAAGCCTAGTGTAAAATCCTACTTAACTACCACCCTTTGTCCAACAGCATTACTTTCAAATTCAAAATTCAACCACCTTCCTCTATGAAAGTCACATATAGTTCAGATCCAAGTATCCAGAGCCTCTGACTCAGACTTATAAATTATCTTCTAGAAGGTTGGAAGGCCAGTACTCTCTGACAGTCTCTGGATTTTCATTCTGGATGAAGATACTCTGTGTCTCCCAACGCCTCAGAAAAATCTAGAACCAATTCAGTTTCTTTAAGGTTTCTCAAGTTCTAGTATGATCTGAAAATAATCTAAATAATTAAAGCACGTAAAAGCACGCTGCCAACACAAAACGGCTTTGTTAGCACTAAATGCCATTAAAATAAGACAAGGAACGCCGTTACTGGAGAAGATAACTTGTCGGGAGGAACTGTCCACCGAATCCATAGAACTGTACAGCCGGTGAAATCATTATGATTTAAATAAGTGTTCCACCGGGGGCGGAAAAAAAAATGCAGGTCCTGAACTGAACTCTAGAGTCTGCCGTAAGACCTGGGACTTCTTACCTTAGTAAGGAACAGAAACGCTCCCTGAAAGCGATCGCACGGGCTACACCCTGAGCCGGCCCAAGGGCTGCGGGGCAGGCACCTGGCCAACCCCACCTCCCCCGGAGCAACCACCTTCAGACACGGCCGCCGGGGGAGCGTTCCTCTCCCCGATCACTCACTCCTTATTCTTACCACACCTACCTGGTACCTCCCCAACCTCCTCCAGGCATTCCCTCGCTCTGGGGACACACACACACACCCTACCAGAAGCGCCGGCTCCTCCGGCTGCCCGCACCGGTGAAGTCGCTCAGGTCCCGGGATCTAGCTGGGCGGAGGCGCAGGGTAATTGACACTGTCCCGCAAAGGCGCACGAGCTAGGAGTCCCCAGGACCCGCGCAGCCGCAGAAGGAGGTCGGAGCCGAGCCTGCTGCACTTCCGCCCTCCGAGATCCAGAGAATCCAGCCGCAGCGCCGCGGAACTCGGGAAGCCCACTGGAAGTCCAGTCACCCTCGGCGCCCGGAGATGACATCACGGGACCCCACGTGGGCCGCACTCCGCCCTCGGAGATCCGCCCCACCCTGCGCGGAGGCCAGAGCCCCGCGTGAGCATGCGCGCAGTGAACGAGCGCATGGAGGTGGGGTCAGTCCTCTTGGCAAATTCATGACTTCTTCCCTCTACGGGTGTGTGACACCTCTGGCAAAATCATTGGTATTTGGAGAGGTTCTTGCAATAATTCTCTTAGAGGAGAGCGTTTTTGAAATACTGAGACACCGCTCACTGGAGCTTGATTGAAGCAACCCTCTCTCCTTGACTTCACAGAAAAAATAATAAAATGTTGGTTTTAAATCTGTTTTATCTGGTTTTATGTCAGCTTTGTCAGAGCCACGGCAGATTTTATTAGCCACATCTGCAGAAGACTAAAACAAGAGTACTGAAGACTGTATCCATCAGTAGTGCTTATTACTATCTGAAAATAACAAACACTTAGAAAACTTACTGCTAAAGAGTGATCAGATCTATCTAGGAGTCTTGCCAGGTTTGTCTCCTAATTACTCATACCATGCAAAGTAGTGCCATGGATACTACGTAATTACTGTGATGAGATTTGAAGAACAAAATAGGTGGCCCCCAAATATGCCACTGTGGTATATTGATTACTTTTTAATTAAATTTATTTAAGAAACAACTCGTGCTAAAGACACGCTGACCCTCCTTTGTATCCTTATGCTTTAAGCAGAAAATTCTGAAAGGTACCCCCTCTGTCGCTAGAGGTAAAGAGATAATTCTTATCTCCACTTAATTAGGGCAAGGAATGCTATATAAACAAATTTACTCACTAATTTACTACCCCAAACCCAAACTTATTTGTCTTATCAGTTCTTCAAAAATTTGTTCCTTTGTCTAAATGATGTAAAAAATTTGCTGTTTTTGGTCACTTGTTTAGTTGTCATATTTTTGGGCCTCAATATGTAGGAAGTTAAATTTTGTTTATCTCCTGTTAATATCTGGTTGATTACAGGGATGTCTCTCTGCAGACTCAAAACAGGTTGTTTGGAAGACTAGGAAAATCCTACTTGTAGCCACAGGATTCTTTTAAAAAGAAAAATCTTCTGGAGGTTAACCAGTCCAATAATTTTCAAAAAGTAAATCATAGCCTATGGGTTGGTCATCAAATTAATTTAATGGATCACAATGAGCATTTTTCAGTTGAAACAACAGCTTTCTTCACTCACATTAAGGGAAATATTGTTTCCTGAAATTTTTAGTTCAATATCTATGTGGAATACACTGAGTAGTTACAGGAATACAATTGTTACAATGGCAGCTGTCAAAAATTTTGAAAGCCACATTCCATTCCATTCCACTTTCTCAAATGCAGAAATCCTCTCCACAACATCCCCAACAGACAGCTATTAGCTTCTGTGAAGACAACAAAAATTCTGTCCATCTGTCTATTTGCATTATGAAAAATAAGAGTCAAGAACATTGTGGGGGTCGGGGAGATAGGGGAGTGTAGAATCTCCAGGGATAAGGATGCCCCACCTTCCTAATGATAACTACACTGCATGGAATTTACTCTGAAATATGTCTTCAAAAATTAGATGGATTGATGGATAGATAGAGAGACAGATGGATAAATGACTTCTCTCTTCTCTGGATATGATCCAGTCATAGGTATCCCTGTTATATATTGTGCTTTTTTCCATTTCATGATTATGCTCCTTGAGGGAAAATTTGGAGTGAATTTTGTATTTGCTCTGTCATTTCCACTTGTTAACATTGCCTTCTCTCTCAATCAGTGATAATACATGGGGTTTTTTCTCTGCAAATAACTTCTAACAAGATCTTTCTCACTGGACTTACAATTTCCCCCAAACCTCAACTCAATCTGGGTGACTCCAGGGCAACTCTTTGACTTGCATAAACTTGTTTATAAAGTTCATGGTTCACCAAAAGTCAAATGCACAATTCCTACAGAATTTTGGGTCCAGAGCAAAGATTCCAGAAAAGTCTCCTATCTATAATAAGCCTTCCTATCTTCTAACTATAATAATTTGCACTTGTAAAGTGCGGCTTTTATTTTGGCGTATCTCGTAACTTTTTAAGACTCAGAAGTATGGGTATCACAACTTTTCTTTTCTCAAAATGCACTTAAATCTACTTTCCTAAACTTTACTATCACCCCCTCACCCCACATGGCTCTGATACTCCATTCACTGCCTGATACCAAGGTCCTATCTTCTTTCTTTTATCTTCGACATGCTAGATGCAGTGGATGAATGAATTAAGCCAAATTTAATTTCTACTCCAGCTCTAGATCTTTGGATTTCTAGCTTCAACCACCTTACCTGTCTCCTCAATGCCCCTCACCATTGGATTCTTCCTTCATTCTGTAGAGATGCTCAAGTGTTCTCCCATCCTTTTAAAATGCTCTCTTTGAGCTACCATAAGATCTGGCAATTCCACTACTAGGGATCTACCCAAAGGACACAAAAACAGTGATTCAAAAGAGCACCTGCACACCTATGTTTATTACAGCACTATTTACAATAGGTAAAACCTGGAAACAACCCAAGTGCCCAAAAATAGATGACTGGATCAAGAAGATGTGGTATATATACACAATGGAATATTATTCAGCAATCAAAAAGATAAACTTATGCCATTTGCAGCAACATGGATGGAGCCAGAAGGAATTATGCTCAGTGAAATAAGCCAAAAGGAAAAAGAAAAATATCAGATGGTTTCACTTGTAACAGGAATATAGGGGAACCAAATAAGACATCAGTGTAAAAAAAAAAAAAACAGTACAAAACACAACAAAGCAAAAACAGACAATTATAAACCAGAGACATCCTGCAGGGGAGGAGGAGGGAGAGGGATCAGAGGGAGGGAGGGAGGAGCACAGGGGACTGTGGTGATGGTGCAGGGGTGCCTTGGGGAAGGAAATTCTATGGGGACTCAATCTGAGGGGGTGGGGTGAAGCGAATATTGTCTAAAAATTTTTAAAAAATGATAAATGTTAACATTAAAAAAATAAATTAATTAATTAAAAAAATAAAATGCTCCCTTTAACTTTCAGCACCTAAACTCTTAAGATAGCCTCCTTATTGATCTCCATGCCTCTACTTGGCCAGGGACCATCTATATTTAATTTCAATTTCAACCACAGTGGGATGATCTAAAATGCATCCTAACCATGTCACTGATACTTACAACCTTTAAGTGATTCGTTCTGGACAAAATCATACTTTCTTAGCATAACTAGGAAGGCCCTTTAGAATTGTTTCCCTCCTTCATTCCTTCTAGTATCATTTCCCAGTACTCTCTGCCTTTTACTTCAAACTCCAATAGTATCAAATATTTTGCAGTTCAGTGCACTCTGTGTATCATGCTTCTGTGACATTGTTCCCACTGCCTCTGCTGCCTAAAATACTATCCCCTACCAAAGTATCACCTTTTTTCTTCCATAACTTGGCATATACCACTCATTCCCCAAGACTCAGTTCCAGCGTTGGAACGTTTTCCCTGATGCACCCAACCTAGGCTAGGTGCTGTTTGTAATTTGCTGAATCATTTTTTGAATCCCCAATGCCAACACAATGCCTGACATTCAATAAATGTTGAAATAAACTAAATTGAATATGAACTTTCTTCCATGATTGTCATCACTTTCCCCTTACAAACTAAATTCTTCCTCAGAATTTAAATAGAAAGTAGTGGTAGTGGTTTCTTGAATTACTTCATTAATTTCAAAATTATCAGCAAGGCAAACTGAAAGTGATTGAGATAACACTGCTGTTAGCTGAGTGGGAGGCTCACAGTTGCCTGGCAGTTACTACAGCCTGTCTTGGTGCCAATTTTGTGATCTGCCTGGGAGAGGAGTCACTGCTTCTTCCATCTGGCTGCACATGCTGCAGTGAATTCCCAGAATAAATTCCATTTCTGTTCTTCTATCCATTGTCCTTATTCAAATGATGCATGTCAAATGATGCTGGAATGAAAACTCCTAGAAAGTAGGCATGAATTCCTATACTATAGAAAGACTGCAAAGTGGAATTCCACAGTCCAGAACAGTAACTCTGGTATGACACTTTAACATACTCTGCCCTCCTTTGGTGTACACGCTGTGATATTATTCATGTACTAGCTTAAGCTTCAATTCAAACTGAGAATACACACTTCAGAAGTGGACAGGTACCAGCATTTCAGTCCACATTCCAGAAACAGCTATTGCAAGGATGTCTGTTACCACTATATAGGTCCAAGTAGTAAATATCAGATATGGATTCTTATTTTTTGATTTGCTCAACAGTATGGTAAATATTAGAAATGGGATCTTACTTATGAGGTTAGCAGTATTTGAAATATATGAATTGATTGAAATATTTTAGAGATCCTTGCTACTCTTGTATAAGCAAAGCATAGAAGTCCATGAATCCATAAGTTTTCTTATGTCTTCAAGAAAGGTTTTAGAAGAAAAAAAAAAAAAGAAAGGTTTTAGAATTCAGCTTCAGGAACTGTGTTACATCTGCCTTTAGAGAAGTTTTCTTACAAGGAGAGCATCTTAAAGGGCAGTTTATAAAGGGAGTTGTTTGAACTTTTTAATAAATGTTTGCATGTACATTGGAATTTTATCTAAGATTGATTTCCATTATAATCTCCCATTTAGATTAGAAGGAAGTGTTAATCCTCACCCACCTCAGCTTGGTGGCTCTGGTTATCTGTTTATAGGATGGAACCAAGGAGTTAAATATGATCAAAGTACATTTTCTTTGTCCCTTAAAATGTTTTTTAAAATATAAAAAAATCTAAGTAGTAATTCCTCACAAATTAAATACATACATGAACATATATTTTAAAAACACAAAAAATGGACTTCTGTCTTATCCTGGGCCTACATTCCCAAAGGCAGCCAGAGGCTGGAGTGCAGCAGTAGCTGCTCCCTTTTAGACTGGGCTTAGTCTTTCCAGTTTGCCTCTGGCCCCACAGTATCACTTATCTGGACACTAGATTACCTACTGGACACCAGAGGCATCAGAGCTTAACACTAACTCTTTGTTTTCTCAGGCACTGCCTACCTCAGTTCTCAGCACACAGATATTAATGTTGTTGAATAAAAGGCCAAAACAACCAGTCCAGGACATGTTATACTGTAGAATTTAAAATATATGATCATATTTAGGGTTCTAAGATTTTGCTTTTAAGAAATTTTAAGGAAATCATTTAAAAGTTGAGAAAGTATCATTATATAGTTGTTTCTCCCAAGGAGCTAAGTTAAGATATGCTCAACAATCATAGGAATTTATCTATTTAACAGGCATTCTAAAATCAATCTAGGAACTAGATAATCGGCTCTTTTAGCTTTTTTTTTTTTTTTGGATAATTGCCATTTTTATTTATTTTATTTTTTTTTAATAAATTTTATTGTTATATTCCCCATACAATTGCAGCCCCCCCATTCTGACCCTAATCCCTCCCCTCCCACCCCCGCCCCCCTAAAAGTGTCTCTGGTTCATAGTTTTTTGTTGATTTTGATTTTCACTTTCTTATAGTTATTCATTTTCCTGGTCCCTTATTTAAGTTTTCTAGATTCCTGCTATGAGTGAGACCATCCGGTATTTTTCTTTTTCTTTTTGGCTTATTTCGCTGAGCATGATCCCTTCCAGCGCCATCCATGTTGCTGCAAATTGCATGTGTTTATCTTTTTTGAATGCTGAGTAATATTCCATGGTATATATGTACCACATCTTCTTGATCCAGTCATCTATTTTTGGGCATTTGGGTTGTTTCCAAAGCTTAGCTATTGTAAACAGTTCGGCTCTTTTAGCTTTAATGATGGCCTGTTACTCACTGTGTCAAGTCTTCATTCACTTATTTAAGCATATCTTGAGTTCACATTATTATGTGCTTGATAAGTGAAAATATCTCTTATGTAATGCAACCCCCATCCAAATTAAATACATACATGAATAAATATTTTAAAATAATAAGTTGGAGCAGTTTACTTACGACAGTTTACTTATGCCTACCAGTGTCACATGTGGGTCTATCACTGTTACTGATAAAATATTGTTACAAAATTATATGATTAAAATTACTGAGTACTCTCTACCTACTCGTCTACTGAGATGGATACTGTAGATTATTCTAAAAATATTCTTCAAATTATAATATGTATGCATTTATAACTCTTTTGCATTTGTGTTTTAAGTTATTATCCCACAAATTAATATTGTTTAAAAATATTTGAATTAAATTATTTAACTGTTGCCATATGAATATTTTTCTTTAAAAAGTTCTTATTAAAAACAGAGACAAATCAATCAGGCAGATTTCCAGTCTGTATTTTCAATGAGTATAGAAAGGAAAATAGTCTGGGAAGCGTGAAATGAAGGGGAAGTCTGGAAAAAAAAAAAAAAACAAACCCATTTAACACCTTAACTGCAAAATAAATCCTTGCAATGACACAGTGTTGTCACCAGGGGTCACGATCGACCTGATGCAACGCTTCCAGCTCCTTGGTCAGCAAGGCCTGTTAACAGCACGCCGGGTGATGTAACAGTATTTCCCAATAGGAAACCTCTGGTTATCTCAGGAGATGTTGTGAAACCCTAAACAAGTTCTCACAACAAAAGTATTCTAAGTTCTGTAAAAAAACTCTTTCTAACCCTTGTCAGTACAACTGACAAAATCTTTTTCAAATCCATATTCCTTGCCTTTCCTCTACCTACTGTTTGCTATTGGATTGTAAACTAGCGTAGTACAGCATAGTTGAGGAAACGGGCTCCTAAGTTCCATATACAACATTTATTACCTGCGTGACCACAGGCAAAGTTATTTACATAATTCTGGTTACAAAATTCATGATGACCAGTGCAAAACGAAGATGAGAGCCCTTGGTTAGAAAAAAGAATTTCAAAATGATGACAGCAGATAGTTCAATCAAGCATTGCACAACTAAACAGGTTGCACCCGCAGAACCCGGCTCTTAGGTAACTTCTCCAAGCCTCCAATTCTCTATTTTCCTAGAGTTGGAATGAGGATAATGATAGTACCTGATTCATACACTTATTGGGAAGATTAAATGGGACGATGCGCATAAAACATTTATCACAGCGCTTGGCACATAGTAAGCTCAATAAAAGGGAGCTTTTGTTTTTATGTCCTTTGTTACATTCTGTGCCTCCCCCTCTTATCTACCAATTTTACAACCTGATACCAGAACGATCTTATTTAACATGGTTGTGATTACACCCCTGCCCGAGTTTTACAAAAACCGAATCATCGCTGCCTATAGAACAAAGTCCAAATTTCACAGTCTAACTCTAATCCGGCTTTCTAGATTCCTCACTCATTCCCTGGCTGGTTCCCTTTTCTCTCTCTGACCTCGGCGCCACACCCAGTACACCCAGTGCCTTTGCTCACCATTTCCTCTGTAGGAAATACCCTCTTCCCATGGCTGTAAGGAAAACACAGAAATCTAAGCCACAGTTCTGCCTTATAGCTGCTTACAGTCTTAACTAGGCAACAGAACATTACACAGAGAATTAGCAACAATGCAAGGCAAAATAAAAAGAACGATCAAGGAAAGGTAAGTCATCAAAATTTAGAAGTAGAAGTTATAACCGAAATGGCACATTTTAAAACACTTCATTTCAGAACTCATTAATGATTTTTATGGTATGTACAGACTATATTTGTATCAAAGTCCATAGCTGCATGGATTCATTTTTTCAAAAATACTTTAAGCTACTAAATACTAAATGTAAGGGGTCAGTGTTTGTTAATTAATTACATTATCTTTAGGGCACTTTTAGGTTCACTGCAAATTTAAGTGGAAAGACCAGAGAAGTACATATATCCCCTCTTTACACACACACACACACACACACACACACACACACACACACACACACACACACACTCCTGCTTCCCGGTAGCATCCTGCATTGCAATAGTAAATTTGTTGCAAATGATAAAACCGTATTATCACCTAACCTCTACATAAGGTTTCCTTCTTAGTGTTGTCATTCTATGGATTTGACCAAATTTATAATCCCATGTACTACCATTATAGTATCATATGGAGTAGTTCACTGCTCTGAAAACCCTCTGCTCTCCCCCTATTTGTCTCCCTTTCCTCCCAGCCTCTGGCAACTACTGCTGTTTTATGTCTTCACAGTCTTACATGTTACAAAAGGTCATATAGTTGTATGTATGCTTTTCAGATTGACTTTTTCATAGGAATTTGCATTTAAGTCTATTTTATATCCTTTAAGGGTATAATTTTTTAATAAAAAATTTAATTTTTAATGTAAGTTATATTTAATTATATATTGTATATGTACAATATTTCGATTTCCCTTTTTTACTTTAAAATATACCAACTAAAATTTAATGCAAATTTTAATCCACAATTACAGGGGACCTTTCCGTGGGATAATTTGCTCACATAAATTGTCAGAATTGCCATCCCAGAAATGGAATGCTCCCAAAGGCTCTCTGAATTTTAAACACCTAATTTATAAATTTAAATTATTTAGTTTACCTAAATTAAAAAGCCTGTCATGGAACAACTGCTGAAGTTTTAAAAAACCTGTTTTATAACCATTACCATTTTTGCTTTTTCACTTCCCAAATCTGAGATTTCAGCCAGGCTATACCTTCCTCCTTCATCTCTCTTCATAAGCAGTATTACTACCACATACACATTATGGTTTATTATTCAAATTTTTCAAATTCTACAACTGAAACACTCAATTGTCATTACTGTGCTTCTAAGATCCATTTATGACCTTGGACTTTAAAGCATTGTCATGATTTAAGAGGTTAAAACAGAAGGAAAGAGCCTTCCTGGTGGTGCAAGGGGTTAAGCACAGCACTGTGAAGCTATCTGCAGCCTCTGCAGCATGAGTTTGATCGCTGGCCAGGAAACTACCCACATGGTGCAGCAGACCTCTCCTGTCTTGCCTGCGGCTCCCCTTAGCAGTGTATTTCAGTCAGTCTGCCTGTTCTGTTCTCCACTCTGTGTTTGGTGAATCCTCTCACCCCTCATGCCTCTGGACTGTACCCCAGTCCTTGTATGCATAAATAAATAAATCTTAAAAAAAATAAAAGGGAAAGAGAAAGGTATTTCAGGAAAGGAATAAAGAATGATCAAAAGCAGGGACAAAACAATTATGTTCATACTTTGTTATTGTGAATATATTTTATTCTGCAAAAATAAAATATCAGAAGGTTAGAATGTTTATCATATATACGTTAGTTTGTTAACACAAGCAGCACATTATGTGCAAGGCATGATTCTGCAATGTTTTTCTAATATTCTAACTACAGTATGAACAATTTGGGAAGTCTTCTTCAGAAAGCACACACTCACAAGATACTTTAAAAAAAAATTAGGTAACCCTAGAAGGGGCCCATGTAAGAGAATGGCCCTAAAACTTGACCTTCACAGTAAACTCATCTTTGTTTCTAGCCATTGAGAGACTATAGTTTAGTGACTTTCATGTCACCTGCCCCTTCACCTCTCACAGGTATTCAAGACTTCTTCTTGGCCCATGACCTAAATTACTCCATATAAAAACAACTCATCTCAACTGCATTGCCACTAGAGCCAAGGTCAAAATTAAACAAGAATCTTTTATGTTCTGCTTGCCACATATTTTGATTCACGAAGTCAGTTTAGTGGTCTGCAACATTTTTTTGTGTGAAATAGAATTTTATAGAATGGAATAAAACAGGAAATAGGAAAATGCATCAATGTAACAAGAGTAAGTTATTTTCATAAAACTTTTACTTCAGTTATGCATATAATGCATATATGTGCATATCCTATATGAGTATACGTGCATTGTGATGGGGTTTAGAATTTAATTCTTCCTATTGTTCAGGGCAAGGAAGTTCTAAAGCTGGATGCAGCTTATGTGTTAAGCTAAATATTAAACACTTAGAGGGTGACCAGGGTCATACATAATCCCTGGCAATGCCCTGATACACACTTATTGATTGACTAGAGGATGTAGGGGAAATTGTGTCTGATTGGATGGAGGGCATTATGAGGGGAATAAGAGAATATGGAAATGTTGGAGGTCAAAAAAAACTACC
The DNA here is from genome assembly GCF_964194135.1 of Talpa europaea. Classification (NCBI taxonomy): domain Eukaryota; kingdom Metazoa; phylum Chordata; class Mammalia; order Eulipotyphla; family Talpidae; genus Talpa; species Talpa europaea. The sequence goes on along the minus strand of NC_140068.1, from coordinate 44,995,965 downwards.
TTTCAAAGATTTACTATTTTGTTTAAGAAGGCAAGCCCTCCCCAAGGACCTCCAACAAATGTCTAATGGACACACTTTTTGTGGGAGGAAAGACTGAGAAATGAACTACTTTTAGTTGGATACTTTTCTCACCTAAAATATAACCAGGTTAATATTTTGAAGAAGAAGGAATGGATATTGGAGTGGACAACTAGTCAAGTCTATTACAACTAGCCAAGTCTGTTACTTCATTTGATTATCCTTTTTAAAATAACAGTCTGCTTAAAATCTGGTAATATGGACTTGAATCAAGAATTTTATAATTTAGGTAATTAACATGGCCAATGTCAATTCAATAGGAGGAAAATCAAATTATTCTAAATTTTGAATTCAGTTGACTGATCCATTTAGTCAGAACAATTAATCCACAGTAACATGGATTGCTTTGGTTACTAAGTAGTCACTAATGGGCTAGATTGTCCCATGTATAAATTACCCCTAAGCAGCAACTTAAGCTGTATTTGAATCTGTTAATTAAACATTTAAACTACTTTTGTTATGTATTTACTAACACTATATGAAATTATATACTGTGTTTTCAACCTACGTAGCCTATTGCTAATATATTATCTCTATTTTATCTACCTGCCTCCAAACCTTTTTCAGAACAAGGCAAATATGAATTAAAAAATCCAGACAGGTATAGTTCATACAAGTTAGTAAGCATTGTAAATAAGAAGAAATATTGTTATTTTCACATCTTCATCTAACAATTACATTTTCTCTTATAAATTCTCACTTGTCTGGAAGAATTATTTACTGTTCTCAGTTTTCTATGGATGAGCTTAACCTGTGTACTATGTAGAGTCAACATATCAGAATGGGACCTCATCTAAGCAATTTGAATGTCTCAGTAAATCAGGTATGGGTGTTGTCCAGATTAGTTATTTAGGCCACGCTATGGAGAGAGGAGTAATAGTGGACTAAGGTGCAGTCAAAGAATGTGGCAAAAATAAAATTTATTAGCTTTTATGCACTACATAAATAAGGTGATGATAAAATAATGATTAAAAATTCACATTAAGGCCTCCCCTGGTGGCACAGGCAGTTGAGTGCAGTGCTGTGAAGCTGTCCAGAGCCGGTGGGCGAGGGTCCCACATGGCACGGCAGACCTGCGGCTCCCCTCAGCAGTGTATTTCCTCAGTCTGCCTGTTCTGTTCCCCGCTCTGTCCCTGGTGAATCCTCTCATCCTCCTGTGCATCTGGCCTGTACCCCGATTCTTGTATAAATAAATAAATAAATCTTTTTAAAAATTCACATTAAAATAGCAATTGCTTTATTTTGCCCTCCAATAACTTAATATTTATTAGCCTTATGTGTTAAGCTAGACAACAAATACCTAGAGGGTGTTTTGGATCCTATATAACTCTTGGCAATTCCCTGGTATACACTTACTGATTGATTAGAGAATGTATTTGTTAAAATTTCAGTGTTAACCCCCAGTTACCAGTAAATTCTCTTTATAGCTAAAAATGAATTATTTTGAATTAAAGCCATTAATTTAAAGGTATAACTACAAAGTTGGGTGTCATTTTAAACAAATGTAATGTAACAAAAAATGTGGTGTCCTCTTCAAAGTTGAAATTCCAGAAGGATACATGCTTGTTGAATAAAAATGTTATTACTCATAGCATCAACAAAACTCTTTTGCAATAGACTTTAAAGCCAGTTAAAGAAACACACAAGAACAACAATTAACACTACTTTATAAATACATCTGATTTTTATACTCCTCTTCAGAATAAAAAAAATATATTTGGCTCATTTACTCTGTCATATTTGCCTTTACATAACTGTTGTTTGTCTTTAAAAAATGTCCTTGAAGAATAAACTTGCAGCTATTATATGCACTGAAATAAACATGACAGCGGGTGATTCTAATATATCAAGTCTCCATATTGAGAAATCCTAAACTATGTACACAGGCTTTATTTACATAGTGAGGATTGTCTGTGATTAACCCATTAGAGCCACTCTCCTAGGCTTTCTTAAGTTTTCTCAAGCATTAATTTTATTAGTATGCCAATAAAGGAGAGAACTTTCAGCATGTACACCCTAGAACTCAGAATTAGTTCATAGCAATTATGTTTGTAATATTAACATTAGAGGTTTGATTGGATGTAGTTGAAAATACTAAATTTTGTGACTATGAGCAAACATCTAGATACAAAGATATGTGCTGAATCTAGATATATAGTAGCTCAAATCAGCATTTATAACTTTAGATTATGCAATGAATGTTTGTCCACTCCTACTGTTAAAGTTTCCTTGTTAAAAGACGTGCTTTAAGGGTTGTGAATGTACATATTTCTAAAAGAGACTAAATTTTAGCTGTTAAATAATTAGCTGTTTCTTATAGCTTATGGGAATCCATGTGAGTTGATAAAGGTGACTCTATGACTGACCTAACTTTTATTGATTTTTCAGTTCTACAACAGTTGGCAGAGAGGTTTTTCAAGGTTACCATTATGTCAGAATTGAGTGGAATGTTATCTATAGGTTTGCCATACATGGTCTTTATGTTTATGTATATTCCTTCTGTAACCATTTTAATGAGCATTTTATCATAAATGGATGCTGACTTATCAAATACGTTTTCTCATCTATTGAGATGATCATTTTTATTCTTCATTTTGCAGAAGTGAAATATGACATTGATTAGTTAGCATATGTTGAACCATTCTAGCATTCCTGGAATAAATTCCACCTAATCATGGTATATGATTCTTTCAAAGTATTGTTGAAGTCTACTTGCTAATTTTTTGTTAAGGAATTACAAATTATATCTATGTTCATCAGAAGTACTGGCCTGTAATTCTTTTTTTGCAATGCACTTGTCTGGTTTTAGTATCAGGATAATGCTGGCCTTGTAAAAAGAGTTAGGTGTATTCTCTTCTCTTCAATCTTTTTGGAATAATTTGAGATGAATAAGTATTAAATCTTTGAATGCTTGGTAGAATCCATCAGTGAAACCATTTGGTCCTGGACTTTGTTTTAAGGAGGTTTACTGTTACTGTTTCAGCTTCCTCATTTGTGATCCATCTATTCATATTTTCTATTCACAATTCTGTATTGGAAGGTGTCATGGTTCTAAGAATTTATTCATTTCTTCTAGGTTGTCCAATTTGTTGACATAAACATGTTTATAATTGTCTCTTATGATACTTTCTATTTCTATGGCATCCATTGTAAATTCTCTTTCATGTTTCCTTCTTCCATTTCTGATTTAACTTATTTAAGTCTTTCCCCATTTCTTAGTGAGTCTAGCTAAAGTTTTTGCCAATTTTATTTTCTTAAAGTAATAAATAAAATATTTATTACTTTCTTCCTTCTACTGATCTTGGGCTTTTTTTTTTTTCTCTTTCTCTAGATCCTTTAGATAGAAGATTAGATTGTTTATTTGAAACTTTTCCTTCCTTTTTTTTTTTTTTTGAGATAGGCTTGTATTGCTATAAACTTCCTTCTTAGTACTTCTTAGTACACTGCATCTGAGAGATTTTGGTATGTAGTGTTTTCATTTTCATTTCTCTCCAGGTATTTAAAATTTTTTTTTAATACAAGCACTGGGTACAGTCAGAAGCACGGGAGGGTGAGAGAATTCACCAGAGCCAGAGGGGAGAACAGAGCAGGCAGACTGACAAGTACACTGCTGAGAGGAGCAGCGGGTGGCAGGAGAGGTCTGTGCGCCATGTGGGACCCTCACCTGGCGGCTGGGGATCAAGCCAACGCTGCAGAGGCTGCGGGCAGCTTGGCAACCCAGCGCTCAACTGCTGCGCCACCGGGGAGGCCCCAGGTATTTTAAATTTTACTTTGATTTCTTCATTGACCCGACAGCTGTCAGCAGCATGTTGTTTAATCCTCACATATTTGTGATATTTCCAACTTTCTTCTTGTGGTTGATGTCTAACTTTATACTGCTATGGTGAGAGAAGATGCTTAATATGATATCAATTATCTTAAATTTGATGAGATTTGGTTTTGTCCCAGCATATGATCAAGTTTTTTTTTTTTAAAGATTTATTTATTTATGCACACAAGAACTGGGGTACAGGCCAGAGGTGCGGGGGTGAAAGTATTGTCTAGAGACAGAGTGGGGAGCAGAACAGGCAGACTGAAATACACTGCTAAGGGGAGCAGAGGGCAAGGCAGGAAAGGTCTGCTACGCCATGTGGGTAGCTCTCTGGCCAGCTGGGGATTGAACTGGTGCTTTAGAGGCTGCAGATAGCTTCACAGTGCTGTGCTTAACCCCTTGTGCCACCAAGGAGGCCCTGATCAAGTTTTAAGAATGTTGCATGAATACTTGAAAATAATGTCTGTTCTGCAATGTTTGAATAGAATCTATTAGGTCCAACCAGTCTAATGTGTTATTTAAACCCAATGTTTACTTACTAAATTTTCTGTCTGGGAGATATATCCATTAGTGTGAATGAGGTGTTAGAGTCCCCTTGATTATTGTGTTGCTGACAATTTCTGCCTTTAAATATGTTAATAATTGTTTAATATATTTTTGTGCTCCTGTCTTGAGTGCATGTTTATTAATGGCTACTATATCTTCTTGATGCATTGACCTGTTTTTCATTGTATAGTATCCATCTTTGTCTTTTATTACTGTTTTTGTCTTAACTTCATTTGGTCTGAGATAATTATAACTGTACCAGCTTTCCTTTCAACTCTATCTGCATGGACTATTTTTTTTCCTTTCCTTTATTTTCAGTACATGTGTATCCTTGCACTTGAAGGGAGTCTCTTATACGCGATACATGCAGCCATGCATTATATAATGATATTTCAATCAATGATCCAGATATGATGGTGATCCTAATAGGTTATACCACATAGCCTAGGTATATAGTAGGCTATAGCATCTATTTAGATTAGTGTAATTACACTCTATGACATTCACACCAGAACTAAATAGACTAAATGGTGCATTTCTCAGGACATACTCCAATTTGACTCATGACCATTGCAGGGTCTTGTATTTTAATCCATTTGGCTACTTTAAATCTTTTGCTTGGAGAATTTAGTCATTTACATATAAGGTAATTACTGATAGGTGGGTATTTAATTTAATTTTGTTAGTTGTTTTCTGGTTGTGTGGTTCCTCTTTGTTCCTTTCTTCTCTTTTTCTCTTCCCTGGTGGTTTGATGGTTTATTTTAGTAGCATGTTTCGATTCATTTTTCTTTTGTAAGTTTTTGTTTTATAGTTACCACAAGTTTCAGATATAATATCCTAGGTTTATTGTGTTCTGCTTTGGATCAAAAACTCCTTAAGTTGGAACATATTCCAAAACTTCACGTTTTTTTACTCCCTCTCCCCACATTTTATTTTTTTGATGTCTCATTCTACATCTTTATATATGTCCTTTGACAAATTATTGTAACTTCAGTTATATTTTCTACGAATTTTGTCTTTTAATCTTCATGCTTGTTTTAAGTAACCAATCCACTACTTCTACTGTAAAATTACCTTTTCTCTGAGATTTTATTTCCTTTTCATGTGTTTTTTTTTTAAATTGTTAATTGCTTTTCAGTTTAAAGAAGTCCCTTTAACACCTCTTGGAAAACCAGTTTATTGGTGACCCAGTAAAGAAGATTTTTCCAGGTGGAAAGTTTTTTCCTTTGAGTACTTTGAGTATGTCATGACACTCTCCTCTGGCCTCAGAAATTTCTGTTGAAAAGCTGCTGATTTCTTTATAGGTTTTCCCTCATGTGTGACAAGCTGCTTTTCTCTTACTGTTTTTAAGATCTTCTCTTTGCCATTAAGATCTCTTTATGACATCTTAATTATGATGTGTCCCGGTGTGGATCTCTTTGCATTGCTCTTATTTGGAACATTCTGGGCTTTCTGTACTTGGCTGTCTATTTCCGTCCTCAGGCTAAGAAAAACTCTAGGTATTATTTTCTCAAATACTTTTTTCTAGCTCTTTCTCTCTTTCTTTTCATTGTAGGAATAATTCAAATATCATTACTCTTGATGTCCCAGAGTTCCCTTAGCGTGTCTCTACCTTTAAAGCTTTTTTTTTTTCCCCATTTTGCTGTTCTGTCTGGGTGAGATCTACTGCTTTATCTTCCAGATCATTTATGTGCTCCTCTGCTTAATTCAGTCTGCTATTGGACCCTTCAGTAGTATCATTTTTTTTTCATACATCCTCTCATTGTATTCTTCAGTTCTGTCAGTATATTCCTCAGTTCTGTAACTTCTGCTTGGGTCTTTCCTAAAATTGTGAACTACATCCATTATTCTTCCAGGTTCGGAGCATTTTTATAACTATTATTTTGAATCTTCCTCAGGTAATTACTTATTTCCATTTCTTCACACTTTTGTTCATGTTTTTTGTCTTGCACTTTCCTTCGGGACACACTCCTCTGTCTCTCCATTTTGCTGACTTTGTATGCTTGCTTATGTGTATAATCAACTCCATTACCTCTGCTTATCTTGTGGGAATAACGGTGCAGGAGCTATCCTATGGAGCCTAGGGGCACCGTCCCCCGGGGTGACCAATTAGACCCGCTGGGTGTGTCCTCCGTGTAGCTGCACCTTTTTTCCTGCTATATCTGTATGGCACAGTATGTAGAGCTTTCAGCCTGGCTGAACAGTGGGGAGACATTGTTGAGGCAAGAAATATGGTGTGGTGTGTGAGTGATACAATGATCTATGTTAGTTGAGGTGCGCTGCCACTGTGTGGGTAGGGGGAACTGCTGACCCAGCCTAGTCACATGTGCATGGGTAGTGGAGAATGGTGGTGATTCAGCATGCCGGCACCAGGCAGTGGACCACAGCAGCAGTGGGCACCAGGTAGTGATGCATGGTTATATCGTTGGGGTGGGTAGAACTCTCAGCAGGAACTCTCACCCACAGTCTCTAGTAGGCTGGTGGATGGTACCGATGGTACTGATTACTGAAATTAGTAAGATCGCATGAGGTTACCAAAATGTTACCACCAGTGCTTCTGAGCTGGGGATCTCCTCAAAAGCTTCCTACTGTTTAGACGGACTCTGCAAGGTAGTAAGTTTCTTTCACTTCTGATTTGGGCACTTTTCAGACTGCTATGATTGCACTGGGCCCCAGGGTGAGTGAGTCTGTGTATTGTTCCTTTAAAGGCAGGGTATCCCTTAGTTCCCTAGAGTTCCCAGACTCTCCTGGGTGTTGTTTCCACCAGCTCTCAATGATAGGACTCTAAGTGCTCATCTCTGCCGTGCAGAATTGAAAAGTGGGAGTGACTCAATGCAGATACCACCCTTCCCTGCTGCCCAAGGAAGTTTCATACCTTTGGAATCCCTCTAGACCATGAACCTCCACATCCTGGGTGGGGTGTCTTCCTCAACAAGGGCAGGCTCTGTTTTTCCTGCTTTAGAGCTGCCCTTTTATCTTTTGTTGTGGGAGCTCTTTTTGTCTGATTTTCAGTCTTTTCCCTTATAAATAATTCCATATGGAGCTGTTGATAATTGTGACAGTGAAAGGAGGTGGTTTTAGATTTCTCCTGTTACAATTTTGAATGGCTCCTAAAGTATTAAAGATAGAACTCACGTGAGCTTGCCTAGGAGGTAAGGAGGCACCCTCCTACCTCTTCAGCATCTTTTACTGGTCCTTGTTATATGTAGTGTCTCTCTTACCTGAAAAGCACTTACATATTAGTGTTCCCCAGGGTTTTGTCCTCTTTTATCTTTCCTCTTTCATCTTTATTCTACACATTTGCCCTGGGTGATCTCATTTAACTTCATGGAATCAACTCTCATCTGTTCAGTGAAAACATCCAAATCTACATATGTACCCCTGACACATGTGGCCTCCAGAACAATATTTTTCATTGAATTCTAAGACATCTCTGCCTAGATAGCACTTCAGCTTCGATATATTCCAAACCAAAATTACTTCACGTCCAGAAATCCTGCTCTTTCTCTTGTTTTCCAATTTCTAGTTTATGAGTTTTACTGCCACCCATTTACCTAAGCTAGAAACCTAACCCCATAGTCATCCTTGATTGCTTCTCCATCTTCATTCTCTATGACTCCTGGTGATACCATCTCCTGCGCATGTTTTCTGTTCTACCGCTTCTCTCTGTTACCTGCTGCCTTGATGTGGGTTCTCACCTGTCCTCTTTTAGCCACTTCTGATTGGTATTTCTCAAATAGTTGCAGCTTACTAGTTTCTCTCAGTACTCTTTTTAACACATAAGTTTTTTTTATATCACTCTTAAGCCTAGTTCTTATTGCCTACAAACTAAGTCCTAATTTCCTGAAAGCATGACTTATTAAGTGCATAGCAATCTGGCCCCACCTGACTTTACCAATGTCATCTCCTGCCAGTCTGCCGCATATCACCTCACCCCACCCACCTTTCTGTCAATCTCACTGAGCTGCTCACTATTTCCCACCAACAACACATGCTCTTTCACAGCCCTGGGCCTTGGCCCATGTTGTTTACTCTTCCTGGGTTGCCTGGCATCTCTTCTCCAGCTGGTACATTCTTATTCATCAGTAGCTTTCAGAACCTGTCCACCTCCCAGCTGATCCATCCAGAATTAGTCACTTCTCTGTTCCTATAACCCTATGCCCTTTTCCCCTTCAGCAGTGACCTGCTTTTCTTGCTTTTTGCTGCCTAAACTCTTTTGAAGAAGGGTGCTATATTTAGCCACATGAATTCCATTTCTCTGAAGATCCCTAAAATTCAATTTTTTCCAGTAGTTAAGAAACAAATAACCCATTCTCCCTTAATCAGTTGTATCTGCATGAAAACCTTTTTTGTTTGTTTGTTAAGAAGCAAACAATATGTATTTCAGGGGTTGAAGTAGAGAAATTATTTGTCAAGAGTAGTCAGGTCAGGCCTTTGATTCTTGGGGTGGTCATAGCAGAGCTGCTGGTGTGTTGCTCTGAGTGCTGAGAGCTGATGAGGGTAGTATTTGTTCACCCAACTCTCTGGAGTTGCTGAGCATGTTTGGACTCCAGAGTCTGATTCTCTGTTTCTGCGGGATATTTTATGAGCCACCTAACAGGTCTTGATAAATTATTTTTTTGCTTTAATAAGTCTAAGTGGATCTGTGTTTGCAATGACCAAAAAAACAGCAAAGCATGTTAGAAAACATATCAAGTTTTACTGGACAAGTTGTCTTTTATCTTATCATATCAAATTACATTGTATTTGAGTATGTTTCCCTCACTAGATTAATCATAGTACTATATCTTATCCTTCCATACATAGCTCCAACTTCTTATATAATTCATATAAAGTATTTGAATATTCTGTGCTAACAACTATACTAGCCATTGGAGGGTATGTAATATTTAAAAAGACACATGTGAACTCAGCACCTATAAAGTGTGCAGTCTGAAATATCTGTGCCTGAAATGTTCTTTCTAGTTATTCAATTAAGTTAGCATAACAAGTCATTAGATTAGTTATTTCAGTTAATAGGCATTTATATCCTGAAAATGCAAAGCTAAATGAGAAAAGCTTTTCTCAGACTAATAAGAGATTTGGATATATAAAGAATAATTTTGATGCAATGTGAGAAGTGTGAAAATTGAAAAATGTTTCAGATTCATGGGTGGCACAGAGGAGTGGCATGGTGAATTCTGCTTGGAGGACTCAGAAATAATACTCTACATTATTGAACTTATATATATTTGAGCAGTTTTCTTTTTTCCTCACCTCTCCCTCTTCCCTATTCCCTCCCCCTTTTCTTGTTCCCTTAGCCTTTAAGATTCAACTCAAATGCTCCTTACAGACCACTCCTCTTCCTCCCTTCCAAACTCACAGGTTGGAAGCTCTCACAATGACTTGGCAATTTCTTTCTGAATTCTCTTGCTTTTTGATGTATATCATCTATTTCTGTTAGCTTCACCCCGCACCCCCCCACCTTCAACCACATTAAGAAATCATTACACACACATCAAAATGGCCAAAATGACCAGCATGGATAATATCAAGCATTGATAAAGGTGCAGAAAAACTGAAAATTTCAAACATTGCTGAAAGGTGTATAAGCTAATACAACCATTTTGGAAAGTTGTTTGGCAGGATTTACTGAATCTAAATCTATGCATACTTCATTGCTCAGAGATCGAAATGCTGAGTATATCTCCAAAAGAAATGAAAGCTTATGTCCAAGAAGGTTCATATCAGTTTTATTCACAATAATGCTAAGCTGGAAACAAGCTAAATGTTTGTTCACAGTAGAATAGATGAATGAATTGTGATACAGTCATATCATGGACCACATAATAATCTTTTAATGAAGAATTGCTATATGCAACACTAAGAATGATCGTTATAGACTAATATTGAACAAAAGAAACCAGACACACACAAAAAGTATATACTGTGATTCCATTTACACAAATTTCCAGAAGAGGCAAAATTATCTCTGGTAATAGAGGTTAGAATAATAGCTAAATTTTATAAAAAGGAAGGGGCCAGGAGAAAGATTTCTGAAATTTTGGAAATAGTCTGCATTTTTTTAATGGCATATTTAATAGTCACATATAGAAGGGTTTTCTAAGGCAATATCAACTGTTCTTTGTTATTAACATTTTATACCCCAGCCACATAAATATGTAAAAATTTGAGTTACAGACTTATGATTTGTGCATGTTTTTACTGTAACTATACCATGATAAAAATGTAAATACAAAGATAACTAAATAAAAATGAATGTTAAAAAATGTTCCTTGAATGGATGAGTAAATAAATAAATGAATGGATCTTTGAAGAGAAAAGAAAGAAGGCACCATAGCATAATAAGGACTTGAATTGCATTGAAATTTTAAGGGATGCTTGGTTCTGGGGTTCTTTATAATCTAATAACGCCCCAAATAATTTCTCATGTACTTCTTTTGTTTAAATATTAGTTGTTATTGCTTTTTACCATAAGGAGGATTAAGGAAAGAAAGTCATTAACAGTAATGTAGATGGTGTGGACCTTATGGGACTGGCTTTAATTGACAATGAGAGATCCATTAAACCTTTTGGGAACTGGGGGAACTAATTCCCTTCTGTTTTATACATACATAAAGTGTATATATACACGTATGTATGTATGTATATGTATATACTTTCTGAGTTTTATAAGATGCAAGCACAAATTAATTATTCAGACTCTTGAAGGGAGAGCAGAGCAGTCTGCGCCCGTGTTTACTATCAGGAACGGAAGCCACCCAGCACATGACATGACCCAAGCCACCCAAGGTCAGAGTGGAGTAGTCCTAATTGTCGGGAGGCCGGGCCCCGGGATGCGCCTCTCCCGCCCTGATTCAGGCGGGGCTCATGGCTAAGCCATTCATCCCGCCAGCTTGGGCATCGGCCTCCAACAACTCCGCGGGCGACCATGGCACAAGAACCCGCGGGGCTTTCGAAACCCAGCTCGGCTCTGGCTCCCAGCCCAGAGCCGGGGCTGCAATGCCAGGAGCCGCGGCTGCCAGGGTTCCCAGTAGGCGTCGCTGCCGCGCGACCTCCGCTCGGGCCCAGACGGAGGGCCGGGGGCGTGTCGGCTCTACCTGGCGCTCCCGGCGCGCGCGTCTCACCTGGACTCGCGGCCTTCGCCGCCTGCGCCACGCGGGGGCGCTCTCCCGAGGCCGGACTGTCGCCTCCGCCCGCCGCGCTCGCGCTCCGGCCCGGGCTGCTGTGCTGCTCGCGCTCCGCGCTGTCCGGCTCCTGCAACCCTCTGCCGTCCCCCGCACCCGCGACAGGGGGGCGGGGCCCCACGGCGCGCCTGCAAAGGCGGGCGAGCTGGCGCCCTGATATGTTCTTCCACAAGGGCCGGGCGGCCCAGAGCACAGCGCCGGAGCGGCCGCAGGAGGAGGCAGACCACAGGATGCCACTGTCGCCGCCACCTCAGGGCGACCCCAGGGAGTCCAGCCCATCCAGGACCCCCAAGAAGCACACCCCTTTCCATCTCTGGCGCCCCAAGAAGAAACAGCAGCTTTCGCCGTCGGACTGTGGGGTGTTTGTTCCGCACCCGGCCCCAGCTGCCCTTGGTGAAGGCAGGTAAGCGCCCCACCCAAGACCTCCAGTCTCATCTCCTCCCCACGCTGTCTTCTCGGGCTGCGCTGGTCCTGAGTGCTCGCCACCTTCAACCCCTCTCGACTCCACTAGGAGGGGGAAAGCCCAGGGTCCATCGTGCCCGAGAGAAGTGTAGCGGGGTCGGGATGCGCGCAGGTGTGACTATGGGTGTCCAAGTTCCTCCCTTTTGGCTCAGACCAAAAAAGGAAGTTGTGTCCGCCTGTGGGACCCTATTTGGGTTGACAGACTTGACCTAAGGGTCTGCACCATTAACCGGCCAAACAGAGCAAGAGGGGAGTGAAGAGTTAGCATAATGATGACGGGACTTTGCTTTGAAACTACACAGTACTTACCATCAAGGCCCCTTCGTTGTGAAGATCCCCATTCTTGCAGATACGTTCTCTCTCTATTGGCTCACAAGGTCCGAAAGGAGGGGCATGTGGCAGTTATCCCATAGTTGTCCCCCCATTTTATGGGTGGGGAACCTGAGCCAAAGGGTGAAGGCTTGTCCTCATTGGAATCAGTGGCAAACTAGGCAGTACCTAGTTATTCAAAGTATAATCGTCTCTGTGCTTTTAAAATGTTTATCGTGATTTTGTGGTGGTTTTATCCTAGGTGTACAATTATTCCAGTATACTGTTTGAATTGATGCGTTCTTTGAATGGTAATCAATGTGAAGTGACAGTATATTTATGTGGTTCAGGGGTATAAAATAATTTTAATAAAGGACAGTTAGCAAGCTGCAGTAAATCCTTCTGTACATTTTTTAAAATACATATTTATGAACTATGAGGACCAGAATATAATTATTCATACAGAATTTGCATTTTAGAATTGTTTTTCTTTTTCTTTCAAAAAAAGTCTTAATTTTGCCATGTATTTTCATACATTTCATAAAAATTGTAGTGAGCACCCTAACTAAATGCTGGGATGAATCTATATATATATATGTATACACACATATAAACACATATATGTATATATATTCATATATATATATATATATAAAATAAGTGCTATGATAGATGCTAGCACGGTGGAGTGGACCTAGGCAGTCTTCTTGGAAGATGGTGCCTGAATTGACTAGTCACAGAGAAGGGGAGGAGCAAGAAGTTCCAGGCAGGGGTTGCATTATGAGCATCACCAACACTTGGAAGGGCATGGTGCTTCCTGAGAAGCACAAGTAGTTCAGGGCAATCTGGGTATTTGTGAGGGGTAATGAAGGGAATGCTAAGGGAGAAGGCATTTTATTTTACTTTCTTTGTATTTTGCCATCCACAGTAGTGATCCACTGAAATAGAAATGTATCTATCTATTCAAAGACTTATTGTGTTTAATTGTGAATTGAAGTTTCTAACAAAGTATTACTTAATAATGATGTACCCAACATTGAAGTGTGTTTCCTATTACCTTAGTAATTATTTTAAATATTTCCATTCTGGTTTTGCTTATATGACCTAATTCTATCATATAAAATGTAATACAATACACAGCTCTAGATAATTCATTCTAATGTAAATACATTTTAAACTAAAACTTAAAATAGACATGTTTGCTTCTCTTCTTGAGCTTCTTATATATTAGTTCACTATTGAAGGTCTCCATTCTTCAGAACTTAGATGAAATTTGTACTAACAAGTTGTTCTGAAAACTAAACATACCTGTCTGTGCTTGGGACTTTTTTTAGTTAAGTCATCTGTAGAAATACTTTAGTTACTTCTGAAGGAGCATACCTGTTTCTAGTTTAAAGAGAGTAACGAAGCCACTTAGCTTTCTGATCAGTCTTTAGCCAATGGGACTTTCTTGAGCCATCCAGCTATGTCCATTCATTTCCGTCCAACTTGGAGGTGGTGGAATTTCATTAGAATGTGCTGCACGCACTGTGACCTGTCTCTGTAAATGGATGGGAAGTCAGGTGGGAAGACTGGTTTGTTAGGCACATGCAACTAATATTATGGGGTTTTAGATCAAACAAAAATAAATTTATGTCCTGAATCTGTGACCTTGGCCATGTCACTTCACCTTTTTGCTTCTTGATTTTTTAATTCCAAAAATAGTAGTACTGCAACAATAGAACTGTCATGTGAGTTAGTTATTAAATATAAAATTGTTATTAAATTCTGAGCACAAAGTAGAAACTCAGTAAATGTAAAGCCAACATAATCATCATCATTATAAATAGAAAGACCTGATGGAAGAAATAGAAAAAAGTAAGACTGAAGAGGAAATGTTTCTCTTCCTAGAAGAGCTTACCATTACAATGATTTAAAGTTTATTGATGTCAAATTTCTGTATCCTACAAATATTTTTGGTGCTTGGTATAGTGTTCTAAAAATCACTAATGGCTGTTTTCATAAAATAATTTGAATGTGACTCTGCCATTTTTCCTAAAATTCACTCTCAAATATTTTTTGGATTGGTTTTGGTAAACATGTTGATATGATGACTTTTCATAGAAATAGAGCTGTTGCCTTCTTGGGTCAGCCTCATCTCCTGTCTAGTCCATTATTCTTTTGCCTTCAGAGGGCCCAGTGGTGTGTCCAGAGAGGGACATGCAGAGCTGTGGCCAGGCTCAGCCATTGGTGAGCCATTGGTGGCACTTGTCATTGATCAGGTTTTACATTATATCCCATTTTGTAAACCATTTATTCAATGCGAATTTTCTATCCTTTACTTACCGTGACACTTAGCCATGTCATTCTGTACAAGTTATCGACTCCTTTATGCCTCACTTTTCTCATCCATAAGAAGGGAATAATAAGTGCTTATAAAAATAAGCAAGTTTATGCCTGTCAAGTGCTCAGAATAGTGACTGGTACATTGTGAATGCTCAACAAGTGGGAGCTGTTTCTCTTCTTTCTTACTAGGAGTTTGCCTGGACCTCCTTTAGTGAGCAGCAATTTTATATGTTTATTTTCGGCTACCTGATTGGAATGACACTTTTTATTTTCTCTATTCAAGGTCAGGAGCATTATTTTGATTAGAAATGGGATATTTGGGCTTCCCCGGTGGCACAGCGGTTGAGCACTGGGTTGAGAAGCTGCCCGTGGCCTCTGCAGCGCCGGTTCGATCCCCGGCTGCTCCCCTGCCACCGGAGGAGGGTCCCACATGGTGCGCAGACCTCTCCTGCCGCCCGCTGCTCCCCTCAGCAGTGTGCTTCGGTCCTTCTGCCTGCTCTGCTCCCCGCTCTGGCTCTGGTGAATTCTCTCACCCTCCCGCGATTCTGACTGTACCCAGTGCTTGTATAAATAAATAAAAAAATATATCTTTAAAAAAAAAAAAGAAATGGGATATTTGTTAAAAGCCAATTCCAAAGAACACCTGCACCCCTATGTTTATAGCAGCACTATTTACAATAGCTAAGCTTTGGAAACAACCCAAATGCCCAAAAATAGATGACTGGATCAAGAAGATGTGGTACATATATACCATGGAATATTACTCAGCATTCAAAAAAGATAAACACATGCAATTTGCAGCAACATGGATGGCGCTGGAAGGGATCATGCTCAGCGAAATAAGCCAAAAAGAAAAAGAAAAATACCGGATGGTCTCACTCATAGCAGGAATCTAGAAAACTTAAATAAGGGATCAGGAAAATGAATAACTATAAGAAAGTGAAAATCAAAATCAACAAAAAACTATGAACCAAAGACACTTTTTGGGGGGTGGGGGCCGGGAGGGGAGGGATTGGGGTCAGAATGGGGCATGTGCAGTTGTATGGGGGAATATAAAAATAAAATTTATTATTTTAAAAAAAAATAAAAAAAACCCTTCCACACACACACAAAAAAGCCAATTCAGTGAATTAAAAATGATCACCCTTGAAGTGAATTGACCCTCAAGCCTGGCAGCAAGCATTAATGCTCTCTGTAGGAGAGCCTAACTTAAGATGGGTGGGCCTTGTAATTCTCTGAAAATCAGCAGACCTCATTTCAGGTGGAGGAAAAATGCAGCAGGGGAGAGGGCAAAGCATTCTCATTGGGCAGACAGAGATGGTACATGGGCTCAAGTTTCGGGAGGGCAAACAGTCCCTTAGCTTTTTTGTGCTGGAAAGGACCGTTCCCTTCAGAAAGGGAAAGCAACTTACTCCTTGTTCATGTCACTAGAATGTTGTGAAACTAAACCATTTTTGCTGTTTCTTCAGAAAAAGAAAAATTGTTTAAAATGTTTAGTGGCAGGGTAAAGGAGGAGTCAGAGTCTTCAGTGGCTTTTGCAGGTTTTTATTTAGATTTACCAGGCATATGGCAGGTAGGGGTGCTGGGGGGCCAGGAGGCTGGCAGACCTCCCAGCCCCCAGCAAATCCTCACTCTATCTGGGCTCTCTCTGGTGTTCTCTCTGCTTCTCTTCTTCTTTGCTTGGCTTCTGTTCATTCTTGGCTTCTGCTGGTGTCCCTGTGACACCACCCTTATAAATTCAGTCTCTCAGCCCAGGTGTACCCACTTCAGGTGCCCGCCATCAGGCATGCATTCAGGACCACAGGGTTCCCTCATCTATCCTAATGGCGGGAGGGCAGAAAAGCCTGATACTTTTTCCTTACCCTACAAAATGTTACTTGAAAGCTCTCTGAAACTATAGAGAATGGTCTTCATGATTTAAAATTGATTCAAGTTTTCAGTCTGTTGTGGCTGTTTTAGTGTTTAGAACTCTAAAAGATTTAATCATTTCTAACATAAAGGACACAGATTAGTTTTGTTTTCTTTCATGTTACATTTAACTGGTTAATACTGTTTTTTTTTTCCTTTTTATTTAGGCAAGAGCTTGAAATTTTAGATTCATGTTGTTCCACCACCAATGAAATGGGCATTTAAATTTTAAATCTCTCACGATCTGTGAGCTCCTAAGGGGATTGCTTTACTGCTGTAATTTCAATTTTGTAATTTGTGTTCTGCCTCTTAGCATTTTTTTGATATCTATAAATATTTATTTAAATCGACTAGCTCAGTGCCTGGAAGATAGCAGGTGCTTGCTAAATCATAGCTCTGAATGTAGTAGTGAAAAAGCATAGAATTCAATATTGGAAAGACCCAGTATTAGATCTGCCTCTGCTATTTGGATAGGTTTTATTACGCTTCAGTTTGGAAGACTTAGCTTCCTCACCTCTACATAATAGCACTTCCCTTAGGGGGCTCTATGAAGATTAGATGTTATATATGTAAAATACCTGGCATGAAGCCTGGCCGAAAGCAGGTGCTGGGTAAATGGAAGCGATAACAATAGGGACAGCAATAGTTGTAATTGTCATTGTTTTCATAGTAATGGGAGTGCCTGAAGAAACACATTTTTACTTTGTAAGTTGAGTCCAACAACTTCAGAAGCTCAGAAAAAGTTATAACCAGATCTGGCAAACCTGGAAGTACCTTTGAGTATCTAGATGTGCATGTTAGTCAATAGAAGGGCGGTCCTCTATATATTCAGTTAAATATTTAAATATATTTTTAATTATAAGTTATATCTGAATTGTGAAACTAAAGTTTCCTTGAAATAGAGGAGTTTCTCCTGAAGTGCTTTTGGAATCTGTTTGGTACAAGATAAATCTTTGTCACTTTTCTGCATTGTATCACTATCCACATCTATTTCACATTTTTTGGCAAAATAATCTTTTTAGTCCATATGTAAGTGGTGATAAGTGATGTAAATCCTTTCAGAGGCCTTTAGAGACCTTTTGGGCTTGGGTTCACCTTTTATTTCTCTTTTAGTTTTCAATTATAAATCTTATTTGTAAAGATGAGATGGTATATCACTACCTTACTCCTCATTCACAATTAAAGCAATGTAGCAAAGATATTAAATATTGAAATTTATTTTCTAATTCCTAATATTCACTAAAAATGCCTATCTTACTATGAATATTAAAAGCACATATCTCTCTGAAAGTTTGAATATGGGGTCATTTGTGTTCAGGAATGCCCATGCAGGAAAAAAAAAAAGGTGATTTCTTTTTTAAAAAATTGTGTCCAGTGAGAGCATTTGAACTTTGAATTGTGTTCATTTCTGTTTACTTTGCAAAACTTTATCAAGAAACTTCCTAATCTACATTTCAGGTTCTGCTTATTGTATGGAAGACTTAGAAATCTTTCTCATGGAAAGCAATGTAATCTGACCTATAGAATCATTTTATTTAGGATTAATGATAGATTATTCTATGGCATGATTTCCTTGCTGTATCTTCTTGAAATGATTAGCAATTAAATTTTAAAGAGATATTTCTTACATTCAACACACATTTACTGAGCACATAGTCTGTATCAGGCATTGGGAAATAGAACACGGAAATTCAAGGTGATCCCTACTTCCAAAAAACTCCCAGTCTAGTGGCGCATGGGGCATATGAATGAAAATGATTAAAGTAGCATATGTTGCATTAAGTGCAGGAATTAGAAGATTTCCCAAATGTACTGAGGTCAGAAGAGGGATTATCTTGAAGAAGCAGAAATTTTTTCTCTCATGAAGTTTTATTCATGTTGAATAATTAAGGAGAAATTTTATTCTCTGATATGTTTTAAATTTTCTTGAAGATATAATTACCTTAAACTACATCTAAAACAGGACTAAGATCATTTAAACATTGTCACAATGGCATTTAAAACAAAGAGAATTATGTATTCTGGATTGTACATAATTTTTCCCAATGCCTTAAAAGAACTAGAGCCTGAGATTGTATTATTTAACTCTGCTGTTATATTTGGTACCTACAAACAGAGATTGAGTTTTGGAATGTGATTACTTATTTGAAAACCTTGGCTGAAATTACAGGTAAACATGATGTTGACATTCTAGAAGTATAGGCTGAAGATGAGTGGTTCTTGACATTCTTTAAGTATATACACTAATCCAAAGAGGGTTCGTGTTTTTGAGGGCCCACGACTGACTTGTTGTCTACTCAATTTTTGTTCAAATGGTTTTGTAGTGTCTTTCCAGGAGATGCCAGCAGTACCTCTATTTCAAAACAAGGTATTTTTCCTTAAAAACAACCTATTTTTATTTTTCTTACCCTTTTGCTTGGCTCATCCAACAGTGTATATGTAGGTCTGACAATTGTAGAGAGTTTGACAAGAATGCCAGTGAATAGTTTATGAGTCTCGTAGCTCATTTGTATATCCCTTAAAACACAGCTGCATGGGGCCTCTCTGGTGGCACAGGCAGTTGAGCACAGCACTGTGAAGCTGTCCGCAGCCTCTGTAGTGCGGGTTCAATCCTGGCTGGCTGGCGAGAATCCCACACTGGTGAAGCAGACCTCTCCTGTTGTACCTGCTGCTCCCCTCAGCAGTGTATTTCTTCAGTCTGCCTGTTCTGTTCCCCGCTCTGTCTCCGGTGAATCCTCTCAACCTTCCACACATCTGGCCTGTACCCCAGTTCTTGTATAAAAATAAATAAATCTTTAAAAAAGAAACCAAAAAGCCCCCAAAAAACCACAGCTGCATGGGGCAAACCCAAATGCCTTATCAAAATACCTCTGTGGAATCAGATTTACAACATGTTTTCATTGCAGAAAATGAGCACTTGCTTAGAGCTGTCTGTGCATCTCCTGGTTTGGCCTGTTCAGGGCAAGTGCAGCAATGACAGAGACCCTGCATAACAAGGGGTCATTTTGACAAAGTACCAGGAGACCCCAAAGACATACAAGTGGGGCAGGGAATCCAAAGTCCATTTGTCATGTTGCTGGCTTTTCTCACCAAGTTGTAGACAAGAGGAGTACAGGTTGAACCTGTAGCTAACACAGAAAAGTGAAACACAGAGTAAACAAGTGCCTTTTGTCTTTTACCTTCCCATAGGTGGCAGTTAAATGAGTAAAAATAAGTTGCTGTTAAGCTTGGCAAAATATTCAGTGGTGAAGAAAGTTGGCTGCTGGCTGAATCTATTGTTGTGTGTCCCTTCAAGCCAGCAACACTGAGTCTCATTCATTAGAAACTAGGTATGGCATTCTGAAGGTAATACCAACAGCTCCAATAAGTTTCATTAAGTCAACAGTTACATTTACACACCATGCATAATACACCTCTGAATGTTTTCAAATTAGTTAACAAGCACTTCCATAAGCTCTTGATGGTTCTTTGGATTATTTACTTGGATACTTCTTTACCTTGTACTTGAGGTCAGGAGGCAAAATAAATGTGTAGCTGCTGCTCAGGCTGAGTGGGGCCATAGGAAATTCTTAGGAAGTTAGGGCTTTACCTAGCTGCTCTAACTTTAGATCACTAGAAGTACTATTGCTTGAATCCTTTGGTTTTACTTCCTGATTTATCATTGAAGATTCCCTACTAACGATAGTTTCACCTTATATTGACCTTACACCTCAATTATTATAAACCACTGTTGATGTTTTATCCCACTTGATTCAAGTCAAGTCAAGATGACTCAAGTCATAATGGCTAAGCAGTGAGCCCATCCTCTTATTTTATAGATGAGGAAATTGAAGCTCAAAGCAAGTAATGCAGATAGAGGAAGCAGGACTAAAACTCATGTTTTCTGATTTCTGCTCAGCTGTCATTTCAGATTCTCCTGAATCACAGGTCATACTCGTCATTCCTGGCCTCTACCCACCGACTGACTCATCTACCTTCCTGATGGCTATTCCCCTGAACGTCTTCCTCTCATTTCATAAACTATAAGACTGTCTGAGCCCTAGATGAGCTGATAGTTAGTCAGCTAGTATATACACTGTAGTCTGACAACTTTCAGAGTTTCTGCTACCTTTAGTACCTCAACTACTATCTCAAAAAAAAAACCCCTAAAAGCTTAATTCATATTTCAAAACAATGTTAAAGCTTGTCCAAGTATTTTTTTTCCTTAAAACTCATATAAATCATATTTTATAACAGTCCAATGTCATTTAAAATTATAGAGTCTATCCATATCCATAGGAAAACTCTCTTTACAGGGCTTGAGGAAATGCTGGTGTTATGGCATGCAATTGTTTTATTTATGATTTGTCATTTAAATGTTTTCACAATACTGATGGATTCATAAATATCCTATGAAAACTTCTGCTATTAGGAAAAGATACATGAAACAAATTTTGACATTCGCATTGAAATGGTGTCTCCTTTATCATGTGCACACCTAGGAACTGGCCCTCCCAGGCCCGTGCAGCAGAGCCTCCCTTAGACCTTGCCAGCCATTCTTGACTCTGCTGCCCTGGAAAGGTTGGCTTGCTCAGCTTGCTCACTTGCTTGTTTAGCTCCCATGAACTAAATGGTTGTTATTATTTGCGAAACAAGAAAATGTAGTCGTGCCAAGGATGGGATTACAGACCTCTTTTCTTTCAGTGTTGGTTCCCCAAAGCAGTTTGTTTAGAATAGACTTAGCTATTGATCAGGAGTCTTTCATTGGCACATACTTAGGATTAAAACAAAACATTTGTACTCCTGTATGTGTGAGTAAACATGTTTAAACAAGCCTGTTGAGAACTACATTTTGGACTTTCTTCAAGATAAAAGCAAAGTATGATTGAATGTCTGGCATTTGCTCAAAGATTTGACTTTTACCAACTTGCATTTTGTGATTGTCTTAAACTCATCTCTAGGAAGTTTCAAGTACTTTGACCTAAAAGTATTAGTAACTAGTGCTTTGTTGTGCACATAATCGTACACTTCCCTGTTATTTTACTTGTATTAAAAGCCCTTTTTTGTTTTTTTGCCCAGAAGGGGAAGGCCAGGCCTAGGTTATGGTGATAGCTGTTATGGCTGCAGAGGCTGAGCCTTCTTCATCTTGTAGATTCTTCTCACAGAGAAGTTCCTCAGAAATTTATTCATGAACTTTCTTGCTCACTACAGGGTTGCTGGTGGCTTTTCTCTGTGTGTGAATGTACCCTCATCACAAGTCTATGAATTTACAAAGCCAGGAGAAGTGAAACAAAAAGGAGCACTGATTTTTACCTTAATGCCACTAATTTTTATCTTAATGCTCTAAGCAACTAATCAGCAAAGAGTAAAACAGAAACCAGTTGTGTCTGGGCATTTCTGAGGAAAATTGGCATGGCATGGGTGAGTGGAATAGAGAATCCTTTTCAGCCAGATAATTCCAATCTCATCTATAAATTAAATACATATAAGAAACTTCTGTCTAGAAAAAATAGACTGAGAACATGAACAGTTATTGAGCACCTGTTATGCAACAGTTGCTTTTATATGTAGTGTACTTCTTTTAATCTTCATAATAGCTCTGCAGAGCAGGTAATTCTATCCCCATATTGAGAAAATATAACCTGAAAGAGGGGAAGTAGCTTGCCCAAGCTGATTTAGCTAGTACATCACAGAGCAATATTGGAATCCAAATCTTTCTGACTCTATAACTCATAGTATTTTTACCATGCCATGTGGAAACAAAAACCCACTGAATGACTAGTTGGTGTGTGCGTGTGTGTGTGTGTGTGTGTGTTATAACACCTAAAGAATAGAACCATCCAATAGAAATGCAATTATCTATTTAAATTCATCTCTAGCTCCCTTTCAAAAAACCAGGAAGGAAGCATTTGTTCCTTTTGGTTATCTGTACCCTATCTTGTCCCATTGTAGAGAAGAATATCCAGGAACAGAGTCTACGTGCATAGGGAAGCCCAAAATGGAGGCACCTTTATTTTCCTGGGAACTTGACTTGAGATACTTCTACCCAGAATCAGTGACTCAGCCCCTGGAGTGTTAACTAAACTTGTTGCACTTGATTTCCAATCTAAAAGCCACAGTCTTACTACCTGATGCTTGATTGAATCACACAGAGTATGTAAAGGAATCTAAGGTAAAAACTGCTGAAGATTTTTCACTCTCTATAAAGGTTAATCACAACCCTAAAAGAGGAAAGAAAGTGTTGGTTCCATTACTCCAAATATATAGTATATGCTGTTGGCTTGAAACATATAGACTTAGAGAATTTGCTGTAAAAGGATTATGAAGACTGTTTAAATAATCTTATACTTGATCTTATTTTGACTTTATATATTTAAAGGATTTTAAAATTACATTTATGAATGAATGCTCCTTAATGTCAATGAATATATTATCTGCTCAGAACTAACTCACTAGGTCATAGAAGAGCATAAATTCCTTTTTCTGTCACACTAGGCTAAAATATATGCTCTGGTTTTTAGAATTACCATGGATGTTTTAAAGCAAAAAATTACTATAGTCATTATTACTGTTCAAATTATAGAGTACAACTGGAAATTTACTACTTTTCTTAAATATATTCTGCTCAGTTCTACTTATTGTAGACTTAGTCTAATTTTAAGGACAATTTTTCACGATAATGGTAACTGAACCATCAGGTTGTGTTCCTTCATTTGTCACTCAGTCGGGCAGATACCGCTTTTCTCAAAAGCAACTCAATATGTGGTCTCCAGTGACTGTGTCTTTCACATTCTGGAAGGTAAGTTAATGTGAGAGTGAAACCATACTGATGCAATTCATTTATTAAACAAATACGGACACCTGCTGTGTGTGAGCTCTGGAAGTGTAGGCTGGCAAACCAGTTCAGGTTCTGTGATTGGGAAACTGAGTCTGATTCTATATCTTATAGAGAAGTTGCAATGTTCACCACAAAAATAGTAAAAAAATGTTGCCACATTTACCATTATACCAAGAAGAAGAGAAAATTTTCAAACATGAGAGGCTGAGAGACAGAAATCTAAACTTCATAGGGGATGGAAGGTTTATAATTCTTGAGAGCTCTCAAACTGTTACTTCTAAAGAATTTCCAAAGAGCAATTGCTAAAGTTTTTGTATGTGGATAGAGATGACTCAGTTATATGTGTATAAGATCTCTTCATTGGTGCTTTTTTTAATGTATGTATGCATATCTGTATCTATTTATATTGCTCCAGATGTGGATATATGTTTTGTACATGCATACATTCTAGTGTGAAATACCTTACTATTGTATGTAATAGACCATTTATTTAGCAAATTATACATGTGCCTACAACATCAGCAAAACAGGGATGAGGGAGAGAGAAAAAAAATCCAGAATATACCTGAGAATTTTGTTATCTCAGGATATTAAAATTTTATTTTAGAGTTTAGAATTGTTTTTATTTTGAATGACATATGGGGGGGCATGATTTTTTTAGTGGTTATGTTACAGGGCAACCCCAGTGTGAAATGGGTTGGCTTGAGTGTGGGTCCTCACCCATACACTTAAAAAGGACTTAATGATACTCAACTGCAGGCATACACAAAAAAAGGTCAAAAGGGGAAACAAAAGAGGAATAACCCAGGCAGAAAGAGAGAGATAAATTGGTGAATGCATCCTACCAGTTTCACTGAGCTGGGACCCCAAAAGCAAGCTGAAGGCTGGCAAAAAACCAACCACCCCCAAGGTCCACGTGTCTGGTTATATAACAAGCCTGGCTGCTTAACTCCACTTTTAGTTCCCAGCAGGACTCCCTTTGGTAGTGATGACATTGAGATTCGTAGTCCTTGATGTCTTGGATCTCTTTGCCCTTGGGTGGGGTGGAGCCCATAAAACCTGAGTTTGTGTAGTTCATTCAGGACATCCTCTCCCCCCAACAATTAGTGTGGTCATCATACAGACCTCTACATATACCTGTGTAGACCCTGTTTAAAGAGGAGTTGAGAAAATATTGAATAATGGAAAAATATCAGTTAAGTGTGCCCACTCTGTTCTCATGTTTCTCACATGAGTTGGATGCCAGGCCCCAAAATATCAATCACTTTATCCTCCTTGAAGAGATTTGATTGGTTGATGTCATTTTTTTTTCAATGTTCTGTTTAGTTCTATAGAAGTGGTCAGACCAGTGAACATTTACCATATAATTACAATACATAGTCTCACTATCTATGGCCAACACTAGTAACATCCTGTGCACATTTTCATATTGCTTATCCCTAAAGATGAAATTACAAAGGCAGTCATTTAGATAGATGTCTTCTGTAGTTTGTTTTATTTTACACAATGTTATAAATATCATAAGCATTTCCTAACTTCAGTAAAAATAAAAGATAATTTTCTTACTTATTGTCCAAATGCAGGATGTGTATATTATTTCATATTTTTCATTATAATAATTAATGCTGCAGTGAACATCTCTGCATAAAACCTTCAACTGGATATTCTTTATTGCCCTTCCAGATGCTCTTCGCCCTCCTCTGTGCCCCAGAGAACTAGCAGGCACTCTGTTTCTACTTAGCTTCAGCCAGCAGGAACTTGAGAGGAGATGGCAGGAGCTGGGCATGCTGCACTGGTAGTGGTTTTGTTACTCTGGAGCCTCCACAGGGTGGTCCTCTCTTACAGTTCAGATCTTGTCTGCTCTGGACTTACTCCCTCCCCTTGCTGTGTGTCCAGCGGTATTAATGGTTGCTGCTCTTGGGAGCCCTGGGCTGCTCCACCATTCCTTATTGATTTTCTCTCACTTACCCACTTCTTATAAATAATCAGTTCTTTAAACCCTTTTCAGCCATCTCTTTCATGTGTGCCATCTCTTTCCTGTTCGGATGTGTCTGACATCAACATCTAAATGGCTTGGTACATGTGAGTCTTTATGCTGCAGAAGGTCATTCAGAATTGGCCAGGGGAGTTAAATTAAGGCAGGGTTGAACTGTTCATGAAAAACGGCAATAGATGGAATTAAATTACTCTCGTCGTCATATAAGCAGATTGCCACTGGAACAGAGGGAAGGGAGCAAGCAATACATTCTTCCATGTTCTGTGTCAGGCACCTCTACTGAAAAGAGGAGGAGGATAATTTGGCTCCCAAATGTTTCCATTTCTCTTGTTTCACTTAGAAACTATTGTTCAGTTCTTTAATTTTTGTTTTCATTCTGGGATTCGGTGGCTAACTCCGTTTGTTTTTCCTCCTGTTCACAGCAGTTTGCATATCCACATACACACAGTTCTCTGCATCCATTTGTATATTCCTTCTTCACCACATGCTTGCTCATGTTCTTTTCCTCATAGTGAGCACTCAGGATGCTGTGAGCTGGATGGAGACACTTTTGGCATTCCTTCATATATGAATGATAACTTTCTTAGTCTTCAAATGAAAAGCAAAGCATGTAGACAACAATTAACTTCTTTTAGTTTTGCTTCATTTCTAACTCTCAGTATAATTTTCCAGAACAAGTGCCAGCGTGGTCAGCAAACTTATTAGGAACTGTTAATACTTCATGGATCTTTTTTATTATTATTATTATTTTAAAAAAAGATTTTATTTATGCACACAAGAACTGGGGTACAGGTCACAGGTGTGGGGGGTGAAAGGACTCACCAGAGTCAGAGTGGGGAACAGAGATGGATTGACTGAAATACACTGCTGAGGGGAGCAGTGGGTGAGTCAGGAGAGGTCTGATATGCCATCTGGGTAGCTCCCTGGCCAGCAAGGAATTGAACTTGCTCTGCAGAGGCTGCAGAGAGCTTCATAGTGCACTGCTTAACCACTTGTGCCACCAGGGAGGCCCCATGGATCTTCAAAATTGAACAATAATGTACTCTTTAGTTACTGGGTCATCACTGGCAGGATCCCTGATTGACATAGAGTATTGAGGCTTAACAAGTGACTCACTGGGTTGCTCAAAAGTCCTAGTCCTTTTTTTTTTCCCAAAAAGAATTGAATCTATTTTAGGAAATGGTTTAGCTGATCTGGTACTCAGATGACACTTCCTGCTCTTAGAAATGATTTACTGTCAGTGTATTCTACTACAGGTATAAAATAAGCATAATTCATTGAAAATTCAATAAAATTGTCACCTATTACCATTTATTACCAGTGATGGTGGGAAAGAAAAAAACTAAAGCAAAAACCTGCTAGTATAGAAATGAGAGAGTTGGGTTTTAATCCCTGGTTTCTCAGTTATGAATTAGGTGACTTTGGGCAAATCATTTAAACCCTTTGAGCCTCGGATATTCATCAATAAAATGGGGATGGCCTCCAACCAGCTTGTTCAGAGTCATCTTAGAAACAATGTGTGAAAGTGCTGTGGGAACTGTGAAGCCTTAGGTACAGGTAAGCTCCATCACATCTTGACTCATCCTTTGGTTCTCACCACTTCTTTTCTGGAAGCCTTGTAAAATTCTTTGCTCTTTTTTCTATGGTCCTTTGAGAAGTGAGTGAATAGATCTGCAGTATTTGAGTTGCCCTATTATTTCACCATCCTAATTTCATCTCTGCCCCTTCCATGCTCTGTGTGCACGGCCCCTCCTTGGTGTTCTTCCCCACTCACCTTCTTCCACAGCCTCAGTGCCTGTGGGGATTTTTGCAGCTGCTTTTACAGGCACATATTTCCTCCTAATTTGATCTCCCACTTCCACTAGCTTGCCTTTCTCTTACAGATACAACATATTTCACAGGAAAGCTCATAGGGATTTCTGAGATAATTCAGACTGGTAGTTAGGTTTGGTTGTCTTCATTTTGCAGATAAAGCAATGGAGGCATGAAGTTGTTTAATAAGGCTCATGATTATACCCCAGGACTCCAAAATTTTAACCAATGCTCTTTCCACTATGGCACCACAAAATATCCCAGCAGAGTAGATAGAGAAGAGGAAATGTGTGGTTTGATTGGTTTATTGCCATGTTCTTTCGTCTTCCATTTTTTATTTTAACATGGGTAAAGCTAATGGAGTAAAATGATATTGAAGTGGAAGAGGAGTTTGGAAAATATTTATATAGTTAGAAGAATAAGATATTGATCTTTGCATTTTAGTTAAAGATCACACTGTTATGAATATTAAATTTTGATATAACATTTCAAAGAAAATTCCACATGTAGAAAATAATGAGTTTTTGTTAATTACAAATGGCTGGCCTTGAATCCTCAAGTTTTACTATTACCTACTTACAAATGTTTTTTGAAAGACATTTGTCTCTAGGGCATTTCAGTGTTTAGAGCTTGATAACCAAGGACTTGTTTGGACTTGTACAATTTTAGTGGTGTGAAACCCCAGAAGCTGTTACCCCACCAGACACATTTCCCATCAGAGCTACTCAGGTTCAGGTCCTAACATGCACCTTCAATATTTTTCTAAAGTGGGAATTTGGGTAGCATTAAACACAGTGTATTTAAGAAATTTAAAAATTGAATAATTAAATACTCTTATGGTAATTTCCTTTGGAAACTTGTCATTTAGAAACATTTTTAATTGAATTCCTAAGAGATACTGGAACTCCAAAGTCATGGACATGGTATAGGAACCCAGAGAAACTGAAATCCAAGTTCCCTGAGCTATGACAGGGGTGGTAGTGGATCAGAAGGTGATTAGCACAAAGAGGAGCCTGTGAACAAGCAATATTAGCTGTTTTTATCAAAGTCTTTGGGATTTCATTTTTTACCAATAATGTAGATGGATTTAGAAAAGAAGATCAATGATAACAATTTAAAGAAAAAAACTAAACCAGAAATCTGAAGATTTGGATCTCTACTTACTGTCTATATTAATTCAGCAAGATCACTTTACTTTGTTGGTGCTTAGATTCCTCAATATTAAAATGGGTAAGTTTGCTCTCCCATCATAAGATTTGTTTTAGTCTTAAAGTCTTTAAAATCCTGTATTTCGGTTTGTAAGTTCTGCAGAAGAGTTTGTCATGGTGAAAGCACAAGAAACACCATTGTACAAAGCATAGGGGAACTGAATTGGCTCTAATGATAAGTGGTTATTTCCACCCTTTTTAAGTGGGAGTGTCTCTTGGTGAGAAGTAGAGTCACAAGGTATGTTAACAAGGTTAGTTTCTAAATATCTTCCGAGTAGAAACCTTGTATACCTTGGACAATTGCAAAAGGGGAAAAAAGAAAACTATGCTTTACAGGCAGAGTGAATCATAAATGCTGTTTTGAGGAAGCGCTTAAGGTGGATACATCTGTATCGTTATGTTTGATCATTACTACCTAACCCCATGGTTAGTCCTAGTTTCAGGTTAGAAGGCATGACTAATGATTAAAAAAAAAAATAGAAAACGTCTACATGTTATGTTTAGTTATAATGTATTTTTTGACTGAATAACATAGTTACTGCTTTTTTTTTTAACTTTTTTTTTTTAAAGACTTATTTTCCATTTATACAATAGCTGGGGTACAGGCCAGAGGCACGGGAGGGTGAGAGGATTCACCAGAGACAGAGCCAGGAGCAGAACAGGCAGACAGATTGAAAACACTGCTGAGGGGAGCAGCAGGCAAGACAGGAGAGGTCTGTTGCACCATGTGGGAATCTCCCTGGCTGGCTGGCAATTGAACCAGCACTGCAGAAGCTGCAGACAGATTCACAGTGCTGTGCTCAACCTGCTGCGCCACCTGCTGCGCCACCCCGGGAGGCCCTCTACTGCTTTCTTTACAGGCTTGAGTCCTAGTGTCTTCGGCCCTGAACTTGTGGCCAAAATATCTAAATTATGCTCCTGTCATTTGCTAGCTGTGCTACTCAGGGTAAATCATTTTACCCTTTTGGGCTCAGTACCTTCAAATATGAAAAATGAACCAGTAGGAGGATGAAGTGATCTTTCTTGATTTCTTTGCACGTCTCATACTCTATTTGTCTAGAAAATTCAACTTCCTACTGGGGAGATTGAAGGACATTAACCAACAAAGACAAAGGTCATCGCTGACATTTAAACACATTCAATCCTGAAGATTAAAAACCACATCTAGGGCCTCCCTGGTGGCGCAGGGGTTAAAGTCTCAGTGCTATCAAGTTATTGGCAGCCACCATGGCATGTGTTCAATCCCCGGGCAAGGAGCTAACTCACATGTCTCAGCAAACCTCTCCTGTCTCACCTGCTGCTCCCCTTAGCAGTGTATTTCAGTGGATCTGCCTGTTCTGCTCCCCACTCTGTCTCTGGTGAGCCCTCTTGCCCCCACCTCCGCAGGCCTACATCCCAGTTCCTGCATGCACAAATAAATTTAAAAAGTAAATCTTTTAAAATAAATAAATCTTTAAAAACTGTATCTAGTAAAAGATGGTTTTACTGAGGGAAGGTTCTCTGGGAAATGTTGTCTTAGGTAGGTTCCCCCAGGAGGAGCAAATCCTATGGCAAGAATTCCAATATGGATGTAATCCAGGAAATATAGCTAGGGAATGAGAAAGTGAGGCAGGAAAAGGCAGCTGGTCAGCCAAGGGAAGAATAATTGTGCCCTTTGCGCTGTCAGTGAATGGAGATAGCTGCCTTGGGAAATTCTGAATGTCAGTGTAGAAGTCAGAGCCACGCCATCGCTGGGGAGAGGAACTGGGGTGTTATAACTCCACGTTCTCCACTGAGGGGCTGAAGGCTCTTCCCCCAGAGCACTATTTCCCTGGCACTTCCTCCCTCAGGCACTGTGGGCTCTTGCTGACCAGAAAGCCACCAAGTGGTTAGATGTGCGCAGTCCCAGCTGGAAGTGCCCTGTGGGACAGACAATGCCTGCCATAATCTAGTTACAGTGGTATAGCTTGAGTGGCACATCCAAACTGCTCACTCTGGAGCACCACCTGAAGGTAGAGATACAGTGGCTTCTAGAAGAAACAACACTAAGAGACACTGAAGCAGTACATCAGGAACCACTAGCAGTCCTCTTATGCTGCAGTGATTTATGTCTCTCTAAATACAAAGGCATGTAGCAGCCAGGGAGGGGTAGGCTCCTGAGCGCCTATTAGCCTTATATCTGGGAGGCAGAGCTCTGTCACTGCAGAAAGGCATGTTGACGGTATATATGTGGTCAGCGCAGTCAGTGTTGCAGGCCTAATTACTGACCCCACCTAGGACATAGTACTTTAAAGGGTGTAGTATCTATGATGACTTTGTTTTGTGAAGGTTGCAACTGCATGGAGAATATGACTTATTTTATAGAAACTCTTCTCTTTTTTTAATAGAGATATCAAGTTTTCTGTTGTAAAAGCACATGAAGAGATTTCTGTCATGTTCTGTGCAGAATAAAACCAGCTGTCAGTTGCATCCTTGGATGATTTAAAACCTTTGGGCTTTGAAATAGAATGTTTGGATTGAACATTAAATTTCTGTCCCTTCAGCATCATCCAAAATTTTGTAAACATTCTATTGCTTTCTAAGTGAAGTTGATTAAAAAAAAAATCTTTTGGATACAGTGTGGTATATATACATATCAAAGTGTGAATTTGTACTCGTGGAACTTTTATAGTATTGTAACCAGTGGTAAGTCAATAA
Organism: Talpa europaea; assembly: GCF_964194135.1. Lineage (NCBI taxonomy): Eukaryota > Metazoa > Chordata > Mammalia > Eulipotyphla > Talpidae > Talpa > Talpa europaea. The sequence goes on along the minus strand of NC_140068.1, from coordinate 44,964,830 downwards.
AATTTTTATTTAAAAAAATCAATCTATGTATTCTATTTTTACAATGGAAAAATGTGTTAGAAATATATTTCTGGGGCCTCCGTGGTGGCACAGGTGGTTGAGCGCAGTGCTGTGAAGCTGTCTGCAGCCTCTGCAGTGTGGGTTCAATCCTGGCCAGCCGGGGAGATACCCACATGGCATGGCAGACCTCTCCTGTCTCGCCTGCTGCTCCCCTCAGCAGTGTATTTCAGTCAGTCTGTCTATTCTGTTCCCCCCGCTCTGTCTCTAGTGAATCCTCCCACTCTCCCACACATCTGGCCTGTACCTGGTGTATAAATAAATACATCTTTAAAAAAAAAGAAATATGTTTCTGTTCAAAACATAAATTAGTTTCATATTTTTATAACAGATTTCATTTTTAATATTTAACATTAAAAGTTAAGTGTTTAGAGATGGTATGCAAAAGTTAGCCAAAGGAAACCTTTGATAATCTGTGGCCTTGAGATTATTATTGAAAAAGATATTATTAGCAATAATATGACCTGGTGAATCATTATCCATGAGTTAACCACATTGCAAAAGAAAATTGTAATTAAGGTACATGACTGCATTGCTATTAATTAATCTACTAACTACAAATGTATTAATATCCACATAGGGTTACTAGGTCATCCTGCAGTCTTTTTTCTTCATGTCGCCATGTACATGAAAAGCAGATAATTAAGAGGGTAGATGGATTCATTAGGTAACATTTTGGGGAAAAGATGTTGAAAGTTCAACTTTACCTAATGAAGAACCAGAATTTTAAGGATTCTTAAAAGTACGTGAAATGATCATCTAGTTCTGAGCTGCTCAAAACATCTTGTTTAAATATCTAAATCAAGATCATGTGGAGGAAAAAAAAAAAGCAGATTCTTGTTCCCACCTCCAGAAATACCAATATGTCAGATTTGAAGTGAGGTGGGTAGTCTGTATTTTCATTAACCTCCCTAGGGAAACTTTGAGAACCACAGTTCTAAGACATTGGGGATTTGGAAATAGTACTCAGTGTTCCTGGGGTACCCAACTTTGGCAGAGCTGGGGCCAGAACCAAGCTCTCTAACATTTAAACTTTATTTCTTTTTGTTCTGTTTATAATTCTTGTAAATATCTGAGTCATATCCCAAACTTACCCTTTATACAAGTAATGGCATGTAATCATTTACTACAGAACCAAATACAGCAAATGTATAAATTCCTAATCTTTTTATATATTTAAATATATAAATAAAATGTACAGTAATGAGAATAGTTTTGGAAGGCTGGACTTGGTATCTTCGAAAACCACAAAACACAACAAACAAAAAGTTCTGGAATGAATGGATTTCTAACAAGGCTCTGCTATGTATGTCTCACATAGTTTGTCACACGTTTTTCCTCTGATCAGTTCTTTATTTCCACATCTATTGTTCATATTTAGCAAGTTTGCCACTGACAACTTCCTTCTGTAACTTGTCATATTCAATCTCCTATGTGTTTCAACCAGCAAATATGCTACTTAGAGCCAAGGAGTTGATGAGTGTTTGGGCAGGTGAGTTTGTGTGGTTAGTACATGGGACTGGGGAAGGCATCATGTGCTTCCTGGAGTGTGGCTAGTCAGCTTTGCACAATAGAAAAAAATGCTTCCTTGTCCACCAAATGCATTTCTAACAATGTGCAACATTGGCCATGCAGGTACCAGGTGAGAGCAAGTGTGTAGCTCAGCTCAGCACATGGCCTCTAGGAGAAGGCATCTGACACCTGGCCTGCTGAGGGTGTGTGGTAGTTCCACCTTTGTATAGGATGGGAAATAGGATGAGTGCAAAATCTGATCTAAAACAATGCTGCCAGGACTCCTCTGTGCCTTTGGCCTTCCAGCAACTTTTCACAGGCTGCCTCCATTGAGACTGGATTAATTCTGACATTTCAAAGTAAAATTGGAGTTTGGAAGTAGACTTTTAATTTGTCTCTTCCCTTCCCTTTCCACCTTTTTCTTGTAACTGTGCCTAAATCCAGTAAGGATTTCAGGCGGCTTACCAAGAGGCGTAAATGCTCACAAAGTAGTGTGACTTGCCAGTACAGTTAAACAATAAAGGAAAAACAAAGGGTGGAACCCAAGTTACAAGAAATAAAGCCAAATGTGCTGATCATAATGACCTACTCACTAGTATGACTGTATCTCAAATTTGGCCCTACATTGTCTAACACTAAGTAAAATGTGAACTGATCTAAGTTACGTAGTTCAGGTCTTAAGATATACACAGCCCAATCAGAAGAGTTGCAACTTCTTTGTTCTCAGTTTAGTATTCTCACTGGGGTATCCTTATAAAAAGAATTCTGTGATCTAAGGAACAATGTTTTTGACAATTTCTTAAGGACTGAACAACACAGTTCTTGGGGGTGTTTCTGATAACCCCTAATATTCAATCACTTAAATTAAGGTAGCTCTGCAGGGAGGGCAAGCAGTGCAATCTAAGGTTGATGTACAAAGCAATAAAATGGCAGTATGAAGTTGTAGATGTAAACAAATGTTGAATTAATAGAATTTCCAGTAATTATCATTGGAGTTTCAAAATTCTTTGAATTCTAATTGGAAAGAGACATGTTGATATAAATACAGGGAGAAGTGAGGAAAGAAAAAGAGGCAGAGGAAGATAATCTGTTAAGCTGCTTTTCCTCTGAGGGAGCTATGAGAGAGGGTCCTTCCGTCAAGGGGACTGGAGCATGGAGCCAACTGAACTTGACACTTGCAGCCAATCCTACAGGCATCCTCCCCCTTCCTACTGTCTGGCACTCTTGAAACATTTTACTGGGCCTTCAGTGTGCCTGGCTCTGGACCAGGCTGTACGATAGGGGCACATGTCCTTATTTGTGCTTACTACCCCAGCATAATTATTACTAGCAAACCCTTTTACTCTGAAAGATCCTGGTTTGGAGACCCTGTATTTCTTCTTTTGTGGAATGTTTTCAGCCCATCTTAATATTGGTGTGTTTATGTTTTCTTATTTTTTTTTAAGATTTATTTATTTTGCATACAAGTGCTGGGGCACAGGCCGGAGGTGCGGGGAGTGAGAGGATTCACCAGAGGCAGAGCTGGGAACAGAACGGGCAGATCAACCGAAGTACACTGCTGAGGAGAACAGCAGGCAAGACAGGAGAGATCTGCCCCAGCATGTGGGATTCTCGCTGGCTGGCCGGGATTGAACCCACGCTGCAGAGGCTGCGGACAACTTCACAGGACTGCACTCAACCACCTGTGCCACCAGGGGAGGCCCTATGTTTCCTTATTGATTTGTAAGAGTTCAGGGTAAAATTAAAGTTGGTAGGGGCCTCCCCGGTGGCGCAGCAGGTTGAGTGTAGCGCTATGCATGGGCACCAGCATGGCAGTGCCAGTTCCCCCAAATGACCTGAGTCCCGTGGTATGATGTGCTGGTTCAGTAAACCGCAGTCAGAGACCCCAGGGCTCAGGGTTCAGCACCTTTTATATCAAGCCAGTCCTCCGCTGCAGAGTGAGTGACTGTACTGTAGCCATGTTATGATTGCCTTGACCTATTTAATTGATGATGTGATTAGCTACAGAAATGGCTCAAGGATGGGCTGGTTAAGGCCTCGAGGTTTGGCATACTCAGGAAGAGTGTTTGGAACCAATGGCAGACTGCCACCCCCAAATGAATTTCCTTACCTTTATTTAATTTGCTAGGAGGGTTTGACATGAATGGCTACTGAATTTTATTAAGAGATTTAGGAATGCCATTTTTCTCCTTTAATCTGTTATTATCATATGTTCTGTCAGTAGTAATAGTAATTGTCTAATGGTAAACCAGGCTGAAATTCCTGGGAAGTTCTTCTTGGTGAAGATATAGTCTTTATACATTGATCAATTCATTTTTCTAGTGTATTTAACATTTTTATAACTATGCCTACAATTGAGATTGGCTCATAGTTTCCCTTTCCTTTATAACCCATGTCTATTTTGGATATCAGGGATAAATAAATCTCATGAAGTTAATTAATGAATTTTCCTTCTTTCTCTTATGCTCTAGAAGAGAAGAATTATAGGATAAAGCCTACCTGAAGTTTTAGTAAAATTGCTATAAAAATGTCAGGTCTATTGATTTTTTTGACTGATATTTGGAACACTATTTCAGTTTCCTTAACTTAATCAGACTCCAATCAGTGTGTCTGCTTTATCTGAAGTCAATTTTGGTAATTCATATATTTTCAGAAAAGTTTCTATTCTCTTTGCATTTTCAAATGTGTTGTTATAACATTTTTATGATTTAAAAACCAATTCTGTTTCTATATTTAGGTTTCTGCTTTTATTCATAGTATTTCTAGTTTATCTCAACTATTTGCCTTTTTTTTGGTTAATTTCTGGTCTTTGTATTTAATTCTCTTCTGTTTGAGTATATGCTATTCTTTTTCTAGTTTCTGGAGTGGATGTTCTGATAAATATATTTAAAGCTATAAATTATCTTCCAATTGCTACTTTAGCTATATGCCTTTAAGTTATTATATAGTATTTGCATTATTATATAATTCTGTTTTATAGTTCTGATTATGATTTTGCCTTGGGCCCATGAATAACTTCTAAGTAAACTCACACATTTTCAAAGACAAGGCATTTTTGTTTGTTTCCTTAAGTGGTTTTTTTGCTTTTGATCTCTCTGCAGGAGTCTTATGTATTCAAGACTAGTGTTTATATTAATCCCTCAGTTCATGATTGCTGCATCACAGAAGATATTTCAAGTTCAGGCCCCATATCTGTACAGATCACAGGTGTTTTTTGGTTTTTTTTTTTTTTCATGGGAGATATTTTCCCCCTATCCTTAGCCCTGGTGCATGACAAGCTTCCCTGTTACTTCTCCAGGCCTTTGGGGGTATTTTTGCTTCCATTTTCATGAAGGAGGTAGCCCATCCATGGATCCAGCTTGATGGCAGGGTATTACTTTCCACTCTCTGCCTTATGTGATGTCGGGCTATGACTGTTCTTTTGGTCCTTATATCCCTGGTCCCTAGATACTGGAGTTTGTTTCTGAATCTGCTCTAGTGGGGTGCAATAGAGTGCCAACTTGTGCACTTACTGCTTTTGCTTTAAGTCTTTCTTTGTTTCTGATGCCAGGGTATTTCTTTTTCTTTATTTTGAAATCAGCTGTGAATTTTAATCTATTAAATTTTATCTCACATTTTAATGTGTTTACAGTGAAAGGGTGTCAATCTTTAATTAGTCTCCTGTTTTCCTTTCCAAATAAAATCTTGACTCCTATTTCAGTGTGATCACTAAATGAACTCACAGATTCATTCAAAAGCAAAGAGTATATCACAAATATTTCATAGTTAACATCAAATAATTATCGTATTATCATCTAGGTGTATGATTTCACCAACGCCTCACAAAATAAAATTCTACAACTTTTACCAGGATATATAATTTCATTTCTAGTATTTCAAGAAGGATTCGTCTATGCCCTTTGACAATTTTAGCACCAAAGTCAGGTAAACCATCTCCTAAAATTTCTAACATGCCATTCTTAGCATGGGTAAGTGAAAAGGTCATGTTTAATTGATACTGCCTCTTGATCAAATGTGCACATGTAGATTTACTGATACCCTGTTCTGCCAGAAAAACAAGATCTCAGGGCAACAACACCCACTATTTGAGCATTGAAGTTTTTGATCGATTGTATCTGCAAAGATATCCAAACTAGAGTTGCCGTGGTATTACATGAATTCATGGTATTTAAGAGCTCTAGTCTCCCAATGACTTTTAACCTATTCACTTTATTTCTAGTATGCACATGGCTCTAGATTCAAAGAACGCTTGGAATTGTTGTTTCCGAAATTGCTCCAAATAAGATATCAAATTAAAATTTAGGAAGTACAAGGGTTAGTTACTTTTAATGCGCTCAATTTAGTTCATGGTCTTCAACATAACTCTTCTATAATCCTCAGCGTTAGGCCTCTCATTTCTGATTAAGGAGAAGTCATGGTCAAGGAGCACAAGAGTTCAGGAGGCAGGGCTCTATGCCCACAATGACATGGTTTGGGGTCAGTGGAAGGCGAATGCCATACCCGCCTCTGTGAAATCAGTGGGGCATATCACATTGACTTCTGACCATTCAACGATAATCTCTACATTTGGAACATTTCTAACAAAGGATTAACTGGAGATAAATTTGAATAGGTACCTACTCCCTGCATAATTCCGGGAAATTATCTTTCTACCCTTTCCTTATATAAATGTGGGACTTTGAGTTGCTGTATTTCTGCTTCAATGGAGCCATTGGGTATTGACCATCTCCATATCAAATTCATATAATCCTACATTCTAGTAATTAATGGCATCATGAGAAGTCCTCATCCTAAACTTATAAGTGCCAGAATACCCAGTCCTGTTGAGTTTGGTATGTGATTATTTTTTATTTTTTAATGAGATGATTTACATATTTTATATGTTTACATTTGTATATTATAGTTATTTACAATATATAGATTGAGCTATTGTCCATTTTACCTTATTTTAAAGATTCTCAGGCCTACTAGATAGACATACTAAACTGAAAAAAACAGAATAACTATAACAAAAAATGCAACAAATCAACAACCAGTGACTTCAGTAGTCATTTCGGAAACTGATGACAAAAATCTACTTCCTGTGAAACATATAGGAAATACATTCTTTTGAACACTAAAATATCTGCAATGTTCAAAAATTCTATTGTGTGACTTTTTTTCTGATCACTAAGCCATCCTGAACTGTTGTTCATTCATTTTATTATTTTACTGCCCTTTTGCTGAAATATTACCACCTCCCTTATCTACCTTTTAAATTAGATCTTCTTGGTTATCTTCAAGCAAAATTAGTCCCCTTCCTTCTTTTCATCATGTCTTCTGAGACTCGGTTACAGTTTATATACTGTTTTCTTGCATTTGCTTGTTTACATGTCTGTTTCTCTCTGCCAGAAAGTTCAGTGCCATCTTTTGTCCCCAACACCTAGCACATACGTGGCACATTACAGTACACATCCCATAAAGACTTGTTGAATGATTACAAGGAGCTAATGTGGGGTTTCTTGTTGTTTGATTTTTAACCAAGGTTCTGTTAGGAACTATAGTACATCTTTCCATTAAACTTTCTTAGTAAGGAATTTTGCCCAGAAAGACAGTTTATTTTGAATAATGGAAGCACCCAACAAATATTTGTGAATACTTAAAAATACCCAACTTAATTCCAACTGGAATCTTACATTTAAAAAGTAACCGAAGAACCTGATGAGTCACCTTATCCCTACTTGTCAAAACCTCTTCACCTCAGAAAAACCTTTAGGTCAGCACTTTGATAATTTTGTATGAGGAAAATCCTGACATGAGTCAATAGGTCAAACACTGTAGTCATTTTTCTTAATCTGCTTCAAAGGAATCTCAGTTTTTCACCCTTGAATTGTCTTTATTATAATTTGTCATATGCTTTTTGTTAGTTCTTCTGACTTTTTAAACTAAAAAAAAAAAACCAAAAAACTATTCTTAAATAATTTGTGCCCTTATTGCATCCCAATCACTAAATATCAAGAACTTAAAAAGTTAAGTTCATGTCAGTGTTAGACAGTTTTGAATTTGCTGAAAGCATCCACTGAATAACTTTTTGGATGCATAATACAGACATGGTAAAATCTTGAAAAATCATGTGGACCAAGGGAAGGAAGCTGTAAGTGTTCTTCTATGACTTGGAAAGAAATTTTCTGTATGATAACTTCCATTTGGGTTTTCCATATTTGTTCTTTCAGAATCACTATTAATTAACTATGTTCACCTACATCTATAACAACAGAGATTACCAAATTGTACTTGAGGTAATGCCCTTTATTTTTCCCTTTTTTTTAAATAATTAGCATAATTGTGCTTGTGTTTTCTCCATCTCTTTATTTTGTTGGATTGTATTTTAGTTTGTTGGATGGAATGAATAATACAGAAAAATAGGAATAAAAACATATCACTGTGAGGGTAGAATATTTTTAGGTAGTCATGAAAAGATTTGCCTTGGTGTTTGGAGAAAATGAATGACTTAGCAGAGTCCTTTAAGAGAAGATTCTATAGAACACAGAATAAACTCTGGTAAGTCTCAGATACCGTCCAAAGAACCAGAAGTAGAAATAGAAAGATGAACATAATTTCTGATGCAAGGCTCCCCTCATCCAATGGGATAGACAGATATGCCAAACTGTCTGTAATGCCATATGAGAATTACAGCTCTATGTATGAGAATTACATAGTATGTATGAGGGCATAAAGGAGACTGGACAGTTCTTGGAGGGAAAGTCAAAGGCTCCACAAAGAAGACATGTGAGCTAAATCTCAAAGTAATTAGGATTTTTTCCAAGCAAAGGAGGGCAAAAGGAGACGCACTTTAAGCAAGGAAAGACCTGTGGTCAGAGTTACAGAAGTACATGGTGTTTTCGGGAGTCATCTTTCTTGCTAGTTAGCTGGACTATTGTGCTCTCACTGAAACGGTGCCTGGCCAGCACTACCTTTCCTATTGCAAGCTCCTACATCATCTAGTGATCGTCTGGCTATATTTTAGTTTTCTTATAAGAAAAAGTATTTTTTCTTTTGATATTCAATATAAAATTGTGATGATCTTAACCTTTTTCAACAGGGCAAATAGAGTTGAATTAATTTGTAGCAGGTAACATTCATTGACTCTTCAATAAGAACTGTTAAATTCTCTGGATTTCACTTTTATCTGTGTTACCTACAACTGAGAGAGAGTTTAACATCCATTTTGCCTCCCTATAGTAGGAAATTAGATTCTGAGACTTCTTCAGTCATATTTTCTATTTCCAATGATATCTGTTGTCTTCTGATGAGTCCTTGAAACTTGCTTAGGTTCATTCAATAAATGGTGCAGACATTCCCAGGAAGGTGGCCCTCAGGAAATGGCATCTATGCCTTGACCTGTGGCCTGAAGGAGTTATCTTAAGAGAAGATTCTATAGAAGATCATTAGCTCAACAATATGTGGAATGGAGGGCCTCCCTGGTGGCACAGGGGTTGAATGCAGTGCTGTGAAGTTGTCCACAGCCTCTGCAGTGTGAGTTTGATCCCCGTCCAGGGAGCTACCCACATGGCGCAGCAGACCTCTCCTGACTCGCCCTATGCTCCCCTCAGCAGTGTACTTCAGCCTATCTGCCTGTTCTGTTCCCCGCTCTGTCTCTGGCCTCCCTCTGGCCTCTGTCTCTCACTCCCACACCTCTGGCCTGTACCCCAGTTCTTGTCATCATAAATAAATAAATCTTAAAAAAAATTTAAAAATATGTGGAATGAGGGCATGTGGAGGGCAAGGGTAAGGCATGTGAGCAGTGTGACGAGCAAGCCCACTATTGCAAGGATTCCCTTCAACCTCCCTGTCAGTGCTTTTCACATGTTATGAGGCATGGAAACTTGTAAATCTGAGACCTGAAGCCTTGGTTGGTTACGTGACTTGCTGCATATTAGACATCTATTAAGACAACAGACCAGGGCTGGATTCCAGACCTCCTTATCATTCGTCTGATGATCTTTCCATTATACTACACTGTCACATACATATGCATGAAAAAGAATTAGAGTGATAAAGTGACAGTGCCGCCTGTGGCACGTAAATATTCCTGTGTTAGAACTGTAAAGATTCTGCTACTGACACCATTTAATCAGTTTGGTATTAAAAGTTAAAACTGAGCTATATGAAGTGTTTTCTTCAGAAATCTAGGACATAATAATTAACTTATTTCTTAAAAAGAATGATTATATCTGAATAGTCAAATCTCAATCATATCTTCATTGTTATCTTGACTGAAAGAGTGAGAGAAGAAACCAGGAAATGCAGACATTAAAAAGCTCATTGTGGAAAACCCCTGCGAGATTGATTTTAATCTTAAGGATTGGGTAAAAAGATGATAGGTAAAATGTGGTTAATAAGTAATATATAGAAATTAGAAAGTGTTTGTATGTTGACTTGAGGTAATAAAATCAGTTTGAAATAACTTTTCTCATAAAAACTGCTGGTTTTCCAGAGGAAATTGGCTTTTTAAAATCATAGAGTACTTTGAACCATAACAAGATGTTTAACTAGCATTGATGTACCTTTATCAGGGAAACTCTTCTGAAATGAGCTTGTCTGAGGTCGGGATTGATTTCTGTGGAGTCCTGCGGCTGCCCTGACCTGTAGTGGGCTAGCCAGGGAGCAGCGTACTTGGCTGACTATTTTCATTAGGACTTGACAATTTTGATGTTAATGTCTCAACTCAGAACTTCTGTCACCTCTTATCTGTACCTGCATCAGCTTTTCTTTTTTTTTTTAAAGATTTATTTTTATTTATTTATGCGTATAAGAGCTGGGGTGCAAGCCAGAGGTGCAGGAGGTGAGAATTCTCCAGAGACAGAGTGTGGATCAGAACAGGCAGACTGACTGAAATACACTGCTGAGGGGAGCAGTGGGTGAGACAGGGGAGGTCTTCCGTGCCATATGTGGGTTAACTTCCTGGCCAGGGATCAAACTTGTGCTGCAGTGACTGCTGATAACTTCATATTGCTGAGACTTAACACCTTGCGCCACAAGGGAGGGCTCTAATCCACAGTTTTTCTTTCTGTGGTTTCAGTTACCTTGGTCAACTATGGTCCAAAAAATAATATGTAGAATAAGATATTCTGAGAGAGCAAATGAGAGGCCACATTCACATATCTTTTATTATAATATATTGTTATAATTGTTTTATTTCATTATTAGTTATTATGTCTTACTGTGCCTAATTTGTAAATTAAACTTAATCCCAGGTTTTTAAATTTAAAGAAAAAACAATAGATATCGGGTCTGGTACTATCTGAGACTTCAGGAAGCCATGGGGATATCCCTCACCAGATATGGGGCCAGGGCTATATACTTTAAAGTTTAACTTTCTTAGGAAAAAAGGTATGCTGTTACTTATTGTATTATTTCACACATGGGTAGGGCATATGGGTTGTTGTGGATTGTTATTGAAGGGCATGGTAGGCATTGTTGCTAGGCTAGGTGTCTAGAATAGCTTGCTAGTGACAGGAACTGAAGAGCAGGTGCCTGCCCTGGCAATTAGGGACATCTGTCTTTGTTTACACTGGCCTAAAGTCAGTTTAGAAACACTGAAGCAGAGAAAATAAGAAAAACATTATTATCATCTATTTTCACCTTCAACTCTGCACCTAATGAGGCTTCAGATTTCATTGCTATTGTGTGTGGTGAAGTTCTTACCAGGGCACATATGGATCCAGAAAGGCGGAGGGAGTGCCTTATTGACTTCCTGTGTCACTCGTGGTTTTTCAGTTGCAAGTACAAAAATCTAACTCAAATTCTAAAACACACCAAAAACAGGACTTTGTTGGCTCCCATTCCTGAAAAGTCCAAGGTGGTCCCTGCTATAGGGATGGCTGGGTCTAGAGGCCCAAGCCATTCCCTCCTCGTCTTGCTCTGCATTGCTCTGTGCAGGTAACCACGCTCCAGCCCCGGCCATGAAGCGCTTCCCTCTGCCGCAGGCCTGCAGTCCCAGCTACTGATTTCCACTTGTTCCAACAAAACTTTGGTGGGGTGTCTCTCATCGGCCTAGTTTGGGTTGCCTGTCCATGCTTGTGAAATCAGGATGCTCGCCCTCCTGGCCCTGGTGGTTGTGCTCACCCTAGAGCTGACCATTGCAACTGTCCAGCAGAACCATGCCTTTGGAGCTGGATAGAAGGGATTCTCCAAGAGTAGCCAATGTTCCATCATTGGAAGAAAAGCACCTGAAATTCTGGGTCAGACAAAATAAACAACTGCCTGCTACAGATCAGAAGATTGTCATGAGAAAAGAGTAGATTTTAAAAGATGTAACATTACCAAAATTAGGGTTCACTCTATAACAAAAGTCTTGTCCTGAAGCAATGTACAGTTTCATATTGTTCTCCTGGGAAACAGGAACCACTCTCAATCACATAAATATGATTGTGAACCATAAGAAGCTGTGTGATCGTAAGATTTACAGGCTGGTTTGGGGTTTATTGCAGAATAGGAAATTGTACCAGTCACTGTCTTATTCTGTTAGCTCCAGAATTGCTAATATTTCTTCTAATTTTTAAAGCAGATTTTGGGGAAGACAGCAATGACCTCATTTCCCTAAGCAACCTACTGGATACAATTGTGGATGCCTCTTAATACAGCCAGCCCTTGGTCTCCCTCCATCCTGTGTATGCTTTCACCTGATCAGAATTTGTTTGTGAGCCTTTTTTGGATACTTCACTATGTCTTTGAAATAGTGAAAAGCTACTTCTCTAAACACTTTTAAAAATATACTTTATGCATATATTTCTTTTTTATATATATTTTAATTTTAAATATTTTTGTTGCAGTAACATTGGTTTACAACGTTGTATGAGATTGAGAGGCATAGGCTCTTACCTCATCAGATGCATGTCAGCACACAACACCCACCACCGAGGCACCACAGACCATGGGGGCCACTCCCTATTGTTTCTCCCCTACCCCCTAATCCCTTTTGTCACCTCAATTCCACAGTCAGATTCTAGAATTTAAACAACACTTTATTTATTTATTATTTTTTTAAGATTTATTTTTATTTGTGCATACAAGAACTGGGGTATAGGCCAGAGGTACGAGGGTGTAAGGATTCACCCGAGACAGAGTAGGGAGCAAAGTGGGGGAGGATCTACTGAAATACACTGCTTTGATGCTTGGCTATGTACCTAGTTTGTTCTTGGTAAGGAAGAAACTACAAATCATGGTGAATCACTGACTTCTGCACTGGCTTGGATTGCCACCAAAGCATGGCCACAGAATGGCTTGTCTATTACATCTTCTCCTCCAGCATCAGAGCTTGGAAATACCACCTTTTCAAGAAGTTTTGCCAAGGACTGGGAACAGCAATATCAAGTTTCTACTCCACAAAAGGCCTCTGGTTAAGGAAGGCAAGTTTTAAGTGCTTACTTGAATTCCTTCGAAAGTTTCAACTTGCCCTTGACAAAGAGATAAGGAGAGCCCACTCACAGAACAAGTTGGCTGGGAGCCAATGGACCTTTGGCTTTATCAGTCATGTGACCCTTATTGTTCAAAACCACATGCACAATGTTAAGGATGCCACTACTGGAACAGACAGACACATGGAGAGATTACCTACGAGTTCCAAGCTGCCCCTCTGGAAGCAGAAACTGGAGGCAATGACTGTGTGAGTTTCCCAGGACTAGAGGTGGAGTTGAGTCAGGCTTTCCTCATGTTCTCTGCAGGCACCAATCACCTGGAAGCGTTACTGGAATCTTTTGAAATCTTTTCAACCCACATGACCAAAAAACTGAAAATGGATATATGAATCCTTCTTTTCTGATGGAAGCAAATCAGTGACACAGACCTGGCCAAACGTGAGCTCATTGCCTTAAGTACAGAAGCAAGAATGCAAATATATGCAACTGGCAAAATTTTGAAGAAATCCTGATCTTTTTTTCACATAAATTTACCTTTAATCTGGCAAAGTGAGAGGTGAGAGCTCTGATTTCTCTCTTTTCTTCCACCCTTCATGAGTCTAGACTTTCAACTGTGGTTGCCATTAATACATATGCAAGATCAAAAATAATGGATTGACAAGGACCATCTCCTGATTTTAACTCCTTATTGAAGTTAAATAACAAAGTTTCTTGTAAAGATGTTTATTTATACATTTTAGATGCATTTGCTTTTAGGAGATAGTCAATACTGTTTTGTATAAAAAATGGTAGATGACATAATTCTGTGTAAAAAATGCTTTTTAAAAAATCTGTAGGTTCCAGGGCAGTTTCTCTGACTCCTCTCAAGTTTGGAAAATTTGGTGTAAAAGTCTTTCTACGTGGCTGATGCAATTTTTCTGTCCTTTTTTGACTTACGTGTACGGCAGGCATGCAAATACAGGTTGTTTCTCTCTCAGGCTGTCTGCATGGATTGCTTGGAGGCCCTGGCAGATATTTTGACTCAGCTGCATTTCCTGATGTGAGCAATGATGGGGCTCCTCTCTTAATATCCCTTCTCTGACCTCTGCCTGGTACCTACCCCTCACCCTATTACTGCCCAGGTCCCTGACCAGAGCAGGCAAGCCTTCTTGAGAAGGAGGGTAGAGGGACCAATCAAGACAGATGCAAGCCAGGCAACTTTGCAGCACCTGTCTATTCAAGGAAACCCCCTGAAAACTTGCTGGAAACTGTTCCCTCTTCTGTGTCCTTCTTGGCCCCCACTGTGGACTGTAACTCCCAGCCTCTCAGCTATTGAATTCTCCTGGCAAGAAGCCAGCACTGTGCTCTGTGCCCACATGTCCGTAGGCTGCAGGAGAGGGGACGGACACCCAAGCATAGGCTTTACTTTGGTGGTGCTCTTCAGTCTGCGTTCAGTCTTGTCGTCTTGTTTTATATAAGCCTGACATAAGAGACTGGGGTTGATAGTTGCTAAACTGGTTCTGCTGTATTGTAGCAAGTCTGGCACAGGGGTTTCTAATACCTTTCTTCAGAATGTATTGCCCATTGTTCTCAACTATGGGACTTGGCCTGAAATTTTGAGAAAAGGAGGACAGTTATAAAGAGTGATTTATAAAAGCAAAAAACTGGAACCATCCCTGAAGTCCCTCAATCAAGGATTTACTAAACAAACTATGGTACTCATTGAATATGTTATGCATTTACTGACATAGAAGATACTTATGATACACAGTTATGTAAATAAAAAAAGAACAATGTGTGTAGTCTAATCTGATTTTTGTTGAAAAAATATGTGCATGTTTGTATATGTGAAAAATCTTTACAGTGGTTATCTTTAGATGTGGCATGCTGGGGATTTCAATTTCCAATTTATTTTTTCTTTGAGTTTCATTGAGTATGTATAATTGACATACAGCACTGTATAAGTTTAAGGCTTACAGCTTAATGACTTGACTTACACATATTGTGAAATGATTACCACAACAAGCATAGTTACCATTCATTGTCTCATATACACACAAAAGAAAAGTTTTTCCCCTCTGGTGAGAACTTTTAGGATCTACTGACCTACCAGCTTTCAAATATGCCACACAGCATGGTTAACTGTTGTCATGTTGCATACTACATCCCAGTATTTATCTTGTTACTAGAAGTTTATACCATTTGATTATCTTCAACCAATTCCCCATGCCCAAAGCCCCTCCTCTGGGAACCACAAATCTGGTCTCTCTTTCCATGAGTTTGGTTTTTTTGTTGTTGTTGTACATACAACTGGGGTGTAGGCCTGAGGTGCAGGGGGTAAGGGGATTCACCAGAGACAGAGCGGGGAACAGAACAGGCTGACTGACTGCAATACACTGCTGAAGGGAGCAGTGGGCAAGACAGGAGAGGTCTGCTGCGCCATGTGGGTTGCTCCCTGACCTGGGATCAAACTCATGCCATAGTATCTAGGGGTACTTGATAGTGCTGAGACTTTAACCCCTGCGCTACCAGGGAGGTCCTGTTTTGTTTTGTTTTGTTTTAAGTTTCTATGTGTACTGTGTTTCATGAATTGCCTTTTATTGAGCATGTTTTACTTTAATGAATAGAGAAAAAGGCAATCATGAAATTTGTATTTTCTAAAATTTGAATTTTTTAATTAAAAATACTTTTAAGAGGGCCTCCCTGGTGGCGCAAGGGGTTAATCACCGCACTATGAAGCAATTCTCAGCCTCTGCAACACGAGTTCGCTCCCTGGCTGGCCCGAGAGCAACACACATGGCACAGCAGATCTCTCCTGTCATGTCCGCTGCTGCCCTCAGCAGTGTATTTCGGTCAGTCTGCCTGTTCTGTTCCCCGCTCTGTCTGGCGAATCCTCTCACCTCCCATATCTCTGGCCTGTACCCCGGCTCTTGTATGCATAAATAAATAAATCTTAAAAAAAAACTTCAAAGAATTTAAAAAGAAATGTTACAAACTGGTGATGGAAATGTTGGAGAGCGAGGAAAAGGATGTGGTACCAGGCCAGGACGAGAATGGGTTAAGAGGCATTTAGGGTACAAAGCATTAGGAGAGGCTCTCTCTCAGGGGTGTACAAGTGCCCAGCGGGCACCTCTCACCGTTTGTGCCAGAGATGCCGTGCTTATCTCAGCCTCGTCCCAGTTCTCTGTGTTAGAAAGAAACCCCAAAGACAAACCATGATAGAGTGCTCTGATTGTTGTTCAGACTATCTCCTTGCACACAGGAATATTTGTGCCTCCCAAAGTCTAATTTCTGGAACGATAATCCAAAACTCTCAGCCTTCCTTTGTGAATTTATCTTCCATCACCATGGGGGATGAAGTATGTCTTGTCAGTTCTTTACTGGTAACAGCTCAAATTTAATTTGAAATTTCTTTTTCAAACTCCACTTCTACTTGAGCCCAATCTCACTGTAACTTATAACTATCTTTCCAACCTGTTAACTGCCATAATGACAAGAGTTTGACAATGACTTGGGTTCATAATGAGGTATTCAGTAGACATGTATGACATGTATACTGTAGGCATCATACCATGAGAAAGATGAAGAAAAATATAGTCCTTGTACTTTTATTTTATTTTTATAATAAATTTTATTTTTATATTCCCCATACAATTGCAGCCCCCCCATTCTGACCCCAATCCCTCCCCTCCCGCCCCCGCCCCCCTAAAAGTGTCTCTGGTTCATAGATTTTTGTTAATTTTGATTTTCACTTTCTTATAGTTATTCATTTTCCTGGTCCCTTATTTAAGTTTTCTAGATTCCTGCTATGAGTGAGACCATCCGGTATTTTTCTTTTTCTTTTTGGCTTATTTCGCTGAGCATGATCCCTTCCAGCGCCATCCATGTTGCTGCAAATTGCATGTGTTTATCTTTTTTTGAATGCTGAGTAATATTCCATGGTATATATGTACCACATCTTCTTGATCCAGTCATCTATTTTTGGGCATTTGGGTTGTTTCCAAAGCTTAGCTATTGTAAACAGTGCTGCTATAAACATAGGGGTGCAGGTGTTCTTTGGAATTGATGTTTCTGTGTCCTTTGGGTAAATACCTAGGAGTGGAATTGCTGGATCATATGGAAGCTCTATGTGTAGTAGGTCCAGAAATCTCCACACAGCTCTCCACAGTGGTTGGACCAGTTTGCACTCCCACCAACAGTGCAGAAGAGTTCCTTTTTCTCCACACCCTCGCCAACATTTGTTGTTGCTAGTTATTTTAATATGTGCCATTCTCACTGGTGTAAGATGGTATCTCATGGTAGTTTTGATTTGCATTTCCCTGATGACAAGTGATGTTGAACATTTTTTCATATGCCTGTTGGCCATTTGCATTTCCTCTTCAGAGAAGTTTCTTTTTAGCTCTTCTGCCCATTTTTTGACTGGATTCTTTTCTTTGTTGTTGTTGAGTCTCATCAGCTCTTTGCAGATTTTTGTGATCAGTCCTTTATCATTAGTGTTGGGTGCAAAAATGTTCTCCCAGTTGGTGGGGTTTCTCTTTGTTTTTGTTATTGTCTCTTTTGCTGTGCAGAAGCTCTTTAATTTGATGTAGTCCCAGCTGTTTATCTTTGCCTTCACTATCACTGCTTTGGGTGATGTGTCTGTAAAGATGTCTTTGATGGGCAAATCACGTAGTGTTTCGCCTATATTTCCTTCTATATATTTTATGGTTTCAGGTCTTATGTCTAGTTCTTTAATCCATTTTGAGTTGATTTTTGTGTATGGTGTGAGGTAGTGGTCAAGCTTCATTCTTTTGCATGTAGCGACCCAGTTTTCCCAGCACCATTTAATGAACAAACTTTCTTTGCTCCAATGCACAGTCTTTGCTCCTTTGTCAAAGATTAGTTGACCATAAATCTGTGGGTTTATTTCTGGATTTTCTATTCGATTCCATTGGTCTGTATGTCTGTTCTTGTTCCAATACCATGCAGTTTTGATGATTATGGCTTTGTAGTATAGTTTGAAGTCTGGGAGTCTGATGCCTCCATTCCCTTCTTTTTTTTTCAGGAGAGCTTTGGCTATTTGGGGTTTTTTGTGATTCCATATGAATTTCATCAATAATTGTTCTATTTCTTTGAAGAATGACATTGAAATTTTGATTGGAATAGCATTGAATCTGTATATTGCTTTTGGAAGGATGGCCATTTTAATAATGTTTATTCTTCCAATCCATGAGCAGGGGATGTCTTTCCATTTCTTTGTGTCTTCTTCTATTTCTTTTAACAGTGTTTTATAGTTTTCTTTGTATAGGTCCATTACCTCTTTTGTTAGATTTATTCCCAAATATTTGATTTTTTTTGTTTCGATAATAAAAGGGATGGTTTTTTTGATTACTTCTTCTTCAGATTTATTGTTTGTGTATAGGAAGGCTACTGACTTTTGCGTGTTGATTTTGTATCCTGCCACTTTACTGAACTGATTGATGAGTTGAATTAGTTTTTCTGTGGAGTTTTTGGGGTTCTCTATGTATAATATCATATCGTCTGCAAATAGTGATAGTTTGACTTCTTCTTTTCCTATTTGGATTCCTTGGATGTCTTTCTCTTGTCTTATTGCCCTGGCTAGGACTTCCAGTATTATATTGAAAAGCAGTGGTGAGAGTGGACATCCTTGTCTTGTTCCAGATCTTAATGGAATTGCTTTCAGCTTTTCACCATTGAGAATGATACTGGCTGTTGGCTTGTCATAGATGGCCTTTATGATGTTAAGGTATGTTCCTTGTATCCCAAGAATTTCAAGGGCTTTTATCATGAATGGGTGTTGCACTTTGTCGAAAGCTTTCTCAGCATCTATTGATATTATCATATGGTTTTTATATTTCTTTTTGTTGATGTGTTGGATAACGTTGATTGATTTTCGGATGTTAAACCATCCTTGTGTCCCTGGAATGAATCCTACTTGGTCGTGGTGAATTATCTTATGGATACATTGTTGGATTCTGATAGCTAAAATTTTATTGAGGATTTTTGCATCAGTGTTCATTAGGGAGATTGGCCTGTAGTTTTCCTTTCTTGTGTTGTCCTTGTTCAGTTTTGGTATTAGTGTAATGTTGGCTTCATAGAACGTGTTTGGTATTGTCCCTTCCTTCTCAATTTTTTGGAAGAGTTTGTGAAGGATAGGCACTAATTCGTCTCTGAATGTTTGGTAGAATTCATTTGTAAATCCATCAGGTCCTGGGCTTTTGTTTTTGGGGAGGTTTTTGATTACCATTTCAATTTCGCTGTTTGTAATTGGTCTGTTTAGGTGTTCTATTTCTTCTTTATCTAGCTTTGGGTGATTGTAGAGTTGTAGGAATTTGTCCATCTCCTCTAGATTGTTAAACTTGTTTCCATATAACTGTTCATAGTAGTTACTGATTATTCTTTTAATTTCTGCTGTGTCCGTTGTGATTTCTCCTCTTTCATTGATGATCCTGTTTATTTGTGCTTTCTCCCTTTTTTCCTTTGTGAGCCTGGCTAGGGGTTTGTCTATTTTATTGATTTTTTCAAAGAACCAGCTCTTGGTTTCATTGATCTTTTGGATTGTTTTTTAAGTTTCAGTTTCATTTATTTCTGCTTTGGTTTTTATTATTTCTTTTCTTCTACTGGTTTTGGGGTTTTTTTGTTGTTCTTTTTCTAGATCTTTGAGCTTCGAGATTAGGTTGTTTCTTTGAGTTCTTTCTTGTTTCTTGATGTGAGCTTCTATTGCTATATATTTTCCTCTTATTACTGCTTTTGCTGCATCCCATACATTTAGGATATTGGTGTCCTCCTTGTCGTTCAATTCAAAGAATTTTTTAATTTCTTCTTTGATCTCCTCGTTAGTCCAGCGGTCTTCCAGTAGTGTGGTTTTTAATCTCCATGAGGTAGGAAAGTTCCTTGCCTTCTTTTTATGGTTTATTTCTAGTTTGATGCCTTCATGGTCAGAAAAGATGGTTGATATGATTTCAATCTTGGTGTATCTGTTGATGTTTGTCTTGTGCCCCAGTATGTGATCGATCCTGGAGAATGATCCGTGTGCGCTTGAGAAAAATGTGTACTCCGTTTTTTTGGGGTTTAGTGTTCTATAGATGTCTGTTAAGCCCAATTGCTCTAGGTCCTTATTTAGAGCTTTGGTTTCTTTACTTATTTTTTGTCTTGTTGATCTATCCATTGTTGATAGTGGTGTGTTGAAGTCTCCCACTACGTATGTGTTTTCTCTGATGTCTGTTTTCAGAGAGGACAACAGTTGTCTGATATATTTTGGTGCTCCTTCGTTTGGTGAGTATATGTTAATGAGTATTATTTCTTCTTGAAGTATTGTCCCCTTGATCATAATGTAGTGACCATTGGGGTCTCTTTTTATCTTTTTGAGTTTGAAATCTGTTTTATCTGATATAAGTATAGCTGTTCCTGCTTTCTTTTTTGGTCCATTTGCTTGTAGGATTGTTTTCCATCCTTTAACTTTGAGCCTATGTTTATCTTTTGTAGCTAAATGTGTTTCCTGGAGACAGCAAAAGGTTGGGTTTTGTTTCTTAATCCAGGCTGCAACTCTGTGTCTTTTTATTGAAGAGTTTAGTCCATTTACATTTAGAGTTAATATTGATATGTTAGCATCTGTATTTGCCATTGTGTTTGTCTTTCCTTTGTTTATTCTTTTAATAACTTTTTTTTTTGGCCTTCTTTCATTGTTATTCGTCCCTCTGAGGTTCTGGCTTTAGGACTCCTTGTAGTATTTTTTGGAGTGGGGGTTTAGTTGCAATGAAATTCCGGAGTTTCTGTTTGTCTGGGAAGGTCCATATTCTTTCTTCAAAGAGGAAGGAGAGCTTTGCGGGATAGAGTATTCTTGGTTGGCATCTGTTTTCTTGGAGTCTGTTGACTATGTCCCTCCACTCTCTCCTTGCCCGTAGTGTTTCTTCAGAGAAGTCTGATGTCAGCCTGATTGGCTTTCCTTTGAATGTTATCTGTTTCTTCCCTCTTGCCAGCTTCATTATTTTTTCTTTGTCCTGGATTCTTGGGAGCTTTACTATTATATGTCTTGCTGTATTTTTCCTTTCGTCGTGGAAGTTTGGTGTTCTTCTTGCTTCTTGTATATCAATTTTCAGCTCCTTCTTCGCATTTGGGAAGTTCTCTTCAATTATCTCCTGGAATATTTTCTCTGTTCCTACGTCTCTCTCCTCTCCTTCTGGTATTCCTATAACTCTTATATTTCCTTTCCTCATGGAGTCAGATAGTTCCCGAAGTCTTTCCTCATTCTTTTTCCTTCGTACTTCTCTTTCCTTTTCTGTTTTGGTTCTTTTTATTTCTGTGTCTTCAAGATTACTTATTCGTTCTTCCATTTCTCTATTCTGCTTTCATTGCTTTTCCCAGAATTCTTTAGTTCTTCCATTAATTCTTTGATCTCCTGCATTTCTTTTACTTCCCTCTTTAGGGACTCAATTTCATTCTTCTGACCATTGTTTTCCCTCTCTAGGGACTCAATTTCATTCTTCTGATCGTTGATTATTTTCCCCTTATCATTGTTTTCCTTTATGACTTCTGTCAGTTTTTTAATCACAGCAATTTTAAATTCTCTTTCTGGAAGGCTCAGAAGTTCTTCCAAGTTACTGTCGTTGCAATCTGGGGGCTGGTTTTCTTTTTGTGGTGTGCTTTTTCCCTGGGGAGTTGCTAGGTTGCGTGTGGTTCTTCTACTCCCTACTGTCTGTTTTCTAATTTGCTGTATGCGTTGGGACACTGTGTTGTTGGGACTGGCCGGCATCTTGGGTGAGCTTCTCTGCTCCCCTCTGGTTCCTCCAGGAGCCATATGTCAGTTTCAAGCAGTCTTTACTGGAGAAAGGTCCCTGTTCTAAAATGCCGCTGTGGGGACACACTCCCCTGTGCGCCTGGTTTGCCCCGGCGGTGGGTTCCTGCTCCCCCTCTGGGCTTGGACTGCAGGCCAGAGGGGGTCTGGCGTGGGCGAACTTCCCCCGCTCACCTCTGGCTCCTGAGGAAGCCTTCTGCAGGTAGTCTTTACTGAAGTAATGTCCCTGTTCTAACATGGTGATATGGGACACACTCCCTGCGCGTCCGGTCTCAGGCACACTCTTCTGCGCGCCTGGTCTGCCCCGGATGTGGGTGCTCGCTCCCCCTGTGGGCTCAGACTACTGGTCGGAAGGGGCCCGGTGTGGGCTAACTCCCCAGCTGGCCACTGGCTCCTCCAGGAGCCTCTGCTGGTTTCAAGTCGCTAGGTGGCGCCAGAGATCTCTCCTAGAGCCCTTGGGGAGCTGATTTTCCACCCCGTGGGACAGGGACCAGAGCGGGAATGGTAGGGTAAACCACAACGGCTTTGGGGTGCTGTGTCTGCCTTGTGCCCCACCGTCGTGGGGAACCCACGCCCCTAATTTTGTGCCCCAGGTCTCAGTTCCAAAGCCCTCAGTTCCAGGACGCGGGCTGTAGCCCAGATCAGTGGCGCGGGAATGGTGCCTTTTGCACCCGCTCCCGTGCCTGGGCGCTTGGTTCCTGCTCACTCAGGGAGGACCTCCGCGCGTCTCCCAGCAAGCCTAGGTCACAGGCGCGGGGACCTGGGCAGCTGCGATCCGGATCCGCGTTTGCTTTTCAACCGCACTGCTTTTCCTTGTGATCCCGATCCCGATCCGCGTCTGCTTTTCCAGCGCGCACCGCTTTTTCCGAGCAAGCTTACCGGGCGGCCGGGGCTGTGTGCTGGTGCTGGTCTCCTTCTGGGGGGCGGGGCTCTCTTTAATGGCGCCTGGAGCTCACCTCCGCGGCGGATCCTGCAGGGTTCTCCACAGCTCCCGTTCACGGGGTGTGGTGGCTGAAATAGTTCCTTTCCACTCACAGTCCCACTTGCTGCGTCGTTTGTTCTTGGTGGCCGTTTTGGTTTGTTGTTTCCCTCCTCTCTGCCGGTCGGAGAGTGCCGCCTCTGTGGGCGGGGGAGGGGAGCAGGGTTCTGCGCTTTCCTCCCTTCTGGTCCTCTTTTATGGCCACTTTCTTCTTCGGGTAGTTTGCTGGAGTCACCCGTTTATCTTCCGTGTCCCAGTTCTCACTGCCTGCCGCTTTTCCTCCCTATTAACTTTTTTTAATGGGAGATCTTACTCGCAGCGTCTCCTCGCCGCCATGTTGCTCCGCCCCCTTCCAGTCCTTGTACTTTTAAAGTGATAGCATGGTCATAGTGAAAAGTCAAACAGAAATGTTACTCCCCTAACTCAAAAGATAGCCTCTAAAAAAGTCCACTGTCTGATTTATTATCCAAAGGGTAGGAAGAAAAATCCTCTGGGCAGCAAATAAAACTGTTTTGGAAATC